>NW_026944126.1:0-77720 GCF_033296635.1 Dichotomopilus funicola
GCGTGGAAGAGTGGCCCGTTCGCTTATATGGCCCGCTCGCTTATAATGCACGTTAATCAAAATTTACCAAGATTTGATCGAATGTTAGTGGATTGGACTTGAGCAATCTGTTTGAGTATGCCGCTTTTTTTTTGGCCACAGTGAGCCAGGGAGTCAAACCGGAAAAGGGAAGAAAATGGTGATGGCACGAGCGACGTATCGGAAATACCGCCTCCACTCAGCACGTCTGTCACGAAAGCTAAACAGAAGCACTGTACGAGGTACAATTACTGACCTAATTAACCACCAACGACACGCAAATGATAAATTTATTAGATCAAAGTTGGTTACTCAAGGATGGGACAACGAAACGCACACCGTACACGACGTTGCAGGTCGAACTCAGCTACAAACGCATCGTGTCATATCCAAGCCCATCACTAGACGGAACCTGGAGCGAGCACCTAGTTGATTACATTACTTGAGTTAGCAAACGACGGCCGACGTCGTCGTGGCCGTTCAGACGGGCCTCCCCGGTCGATGACTCGATCCAAGAGTGAATTGCATCCGTGCATCCCAGCCAGTAAGTGAACCGATAATTATGTACATACACTACTTATTCCCGTGAAAGTAACGCCCCCGAGAGCGGGTCCAATCCCAAAAGTCGACTTGCTGAGAACACTGGCCTTCACGGCCAGTCGGCCACCAACGGTTGATTGGAGGAGATCCCAAGAAATACTTCGTCGTGCAAATGATTAGGTACCCGGCCGAGATGTGAGCGCGCTTGTGATATTCGGCCGTCGCGCGCCTAGCAAACTCACACCGACCTTGTTTTGAACAGGGGAAGAACTGCCATGCGAATCCACTCGAATCCAACCTTGCAAGGACCAGGGATATCAAGATATCTCCGCAGGTGAGTCAGCAACGTTAGGCTGACACCTTTTCCCGAGGACCTGGAGGGCCGTGGGCTTCGAAGAACATCGTCAAAGAATTTCCCAACTATCTCCCAATCCGGTAATGTCGTGGTTCTCGTATGATTCACGGGCGGCCCCTCGAAAGGCACACTCACAGGCATTGAAGACTGGTACCGGGCGGTGGTGGGAATCAAAGCTTCCCAAAGGGTTGATCGCTGACCGTATCACGCTAGCAGAATGATTCGGCCCTAGGGGAATCACGGAAATAATCCTACCGATACCACGCTGTCTTCTGCTTATGTGAGGTTGACTACACACAGCCCGACAACTTCTTCTTGGGAAGTAAGGGCTTACGGCACACGCGAACAGGAACTTTGCTGTTGAACTTGTACCCTAGCGGCCGGGCCTAGCCACGTCTCGGATGAGCACCGGAGCTAAGCACCGTAGCTGGAAGTTCCGGGATGAGAAGCATGATACTACAAAGTGTATAAATACAGCGGCGAGATCGCCTTGGACTCAGTACTCCCCTGGCTCCACACACTTCACAACCTTCTCCCAACTGACGTTCATCTCTACGAAACAAGCTCTCCCACGTGAAACCATCATGGCTGCTCCGACTCCGTATACCGCCCCCGCCTGGGCTGAGGGGATGCAAAAGTACCGGGCCCCTTCGCTCTTCCAACCGCACCGCGTTCGTGATGTGATCCGGGACGCCCACGAGAAGAAGATCCCAGCTCTCATCGGATACTATTCCGGCCTCAGCTCCATCCCCTTGGTGCGCTTCATCGCCCCCATGGGATTCGACATGATCTGGCTCGACTGGGAGCACACCCCCTGTGACGTCGAGACTATGACCACCGTATGTACCTGAAATACAAAAGGCTTTTACCTCGGGACATGGCTAACCATGAAATGTAGATGGTCCACGAGATTGCGTTTATGAGCGAAGGACGCACGATCCCCTTTGTACGGTAAGTAAAGGAGTTGAGAGCTTAATTACACAAACATCCGCTTACAACATATCAGGATTCCCGGTCATGATCACGCCGCCATCGGCTATGTGCTCGACGCCGGCGCCAGCCTCGTCATTCCCCAAATAGAAACTGTCGAGCAGGCCAAGCACGTCGTCTCGGCGGCCAAGTTCGGCTCCCGGCAAAACGGGACACGGTCGGTCCCGCCGTTCCGTCTGATCGCCGGCGTCTCGGACGCACCTTTAGATGGCAAGCGCGACGTGTGGCAAAACGTCAACGACCAGGCCGCCATCATGATTCAGATCGAGTCGCTCGAGGGCATCAACAACCTGGACGATATCTTGACCGAGGTCCCGGACATTGACGTCGTCTGGCTCGGCTCGCTGGACTGCCGCATCAGCATGAATCTAGCCCCCCAGTGGGGTCAGGGTAACGAACCGGAGTGGCTGGCTGCTGTGGACAAGTTCACCGCCACTCTTAAGAAACACAACAAGCCCCGCGCTGGGTTCTGCCTCGAAGCCGGCGAGAAGCTGGCCAAGGCCGCGGAGGATAATGTCATTCTGCTGCATGCCGGCGATCTGCTCAAGGTCTCGGAGCTGCCGCATCAGCTCGCAGCCGCAAAAGACGCCGTGGTGTTGAAGAACTAGGTGGTCTTCTACTGACAAAGGTTGAAATGTGCACAACTTAAGATTACCCAAAATAGATTCTTATGTAATGGTGCATCTTTGCCTTTATGCCCTTTCTGCGTCCAAGAGCTGTATCGAGTGTATGTCATCCAAAAGAATCTGAAGGTCCTTGTTGCTGATTTTTTCCGTCAGTGAGGGGATGAGCCGCTTTGCTTCCTCAGCATTGGTACACATTAACGTGGCTACGGCAGTCAGCAATGTGTGACTGATGTTGGAGTCGATGGTCTTACACAATTGTGCTTTCTCAAAGCTTGCAAGCTCCTGGTGGGCGCCAACGAGCCGCTCAACATCCTCAATGCTTTCTGCGTGTCGGAAGTATGCAAAGGCATCGAACTGTTTGAGTGTGTCTTGGACGGCCCTGGGTGAAATCCCGTACGTTAGTATTTTGCAACATCACATCCGTCGGAAGCACAAGTGTGCCGACGTACTCGCTCCAGACTCGGTTAACTCCTCGTCTCGTTCGTCTGTTTAGGATGGCTTTGACGAGAAAGGCCGCCTCCGACATGCGCAAGCATGGTACATTTTGGAATTCGCCGAGCTTGAGTTCCTCTCGGCTGTCTCTAGCTCGCGCGGTTTTGCTTTGGGTCTGGACACGGGCGCGTGCCGGCGGACGTCTTCGTGGGACATGATAGTTATGACCAGTTGGAAGTATGTGCGATGGATAGGTCGACGGTGGCCGGATATCCCAAGTTTTGAGGAGTCCAATTCCCAAAATGCGTTGAACCCAATGGATATATTATCTCTACTATTTCTTCGTTCCTTACATTCTGCAGTTCGTTCACGATGCCGTGTTGTTAACAAAGAATAGTGTGCTCCCTTCGTTGCATTCCGTTTCTCAAGCCGGTGTTTGTCGTCAGCGGGGCATCCCTTGGGACGGTAATCAACTCGTTTGCATGCCTGCGGTGGTCCCCCCATGTTTAGCAAATTTGGGACAGCTCCCACAATTCCAGTAACGTAATGGTGACCACTATTTGCCGGGTGATGCTCATTGCCTCTGTATTGAGAGCAATTATGGTGACTATATAAAGAAGTAAAGAGAGCCAAGGGAGCAACAGGCAAAGATTGGAACAGGATGCCTTTATCCAAGGTTGTGTAAAAGCTAAATTTTAATACCATCTCATCACTAAATCTGGGAGAGACATCCCATAATTCGTCAAATCAAGAAACTCACAAAACTCCCTCTATTTTTCGTCACAAACGCACGCTGGCTGCATTATCTCATAAACGCTCCCAATAGATTAAGTCTTACAACTTGGCACTTCATCCCTCGTTCGCTGTGCCCCGGTGTCAAATCCAAACAATTAATTACACCACCAACGACATAAGACTTGCGACCAACACAGGCGACCAGAGAAGCGCGGTCTGGACTGCCTGGCGATAACCCGCCGACACCAAAACGGGCGTACCAATCTTGGAAGTCTCATCAATACTGCACACATTCTCGCAGGTGCTCTGTTTCTCCTGCTTACTGTGCTGTCCATGCGAGTCAGTGTTGTTGTACACCATCTCAATCCACCGAATCTGGAGATACGCCGTCGAGCCCTTGGGCATGCGGCCCGACCAGCTGCCGCCGTCACTCCACGCGTTGAAGATCACCTGCGACGGATCACGCGGTGCCTGGAAGGTGATGTGGCTGGCCAGTTCGCCGTCGACAAACCACGTGCTGCTCCCGGGTGTCCAGTCCATGCGGTACTCGGCCCAGTCGGACCAGCGGCGGCCGGGCCCGGGGAAGGTCACGTTGTGCGAGGCGCCGGGGATGTCGCTGGTGCTGTTCCAGGCTGGCTGGTTAGTGAAGGAGACGTAGTGGGGTGGATCGCGCGTTAGAAATTCGAGATCGGCTTCTTGCACGAGATCCGTGTCTTCTGGGTTTGGTGGGGCGCGGTATGTGAACATGGCGGTCACGGCTCCAGGGGGCCCCTGGGTGCGCGCTTCCATGCGCATCGAGAGGAAGTGGTACTTTTCGCTAACCGACTCGAATTCAGCTGCGGACTGGAAATCATGGTGCCGGATCGTGCGGAGCGTGAGGTGCGTATTGTCAGGTTGCTGCTCGTCCCGCTCGATGTAGATGTTATTGGGCGAGTTGACCATCTGGAGCGTGGCGTCGGTGATGGTGCTGTTGTCCAGGTCTATCAACTCCGAGTTGCTCCAGTTCTGTATCGACCAGACATCGGCGAACTGGGAGTTGGTGAAGTAGTCGCTCGTGGGCGGTGCGCCAGCGCTATCATCCCAGTTGTCGATGGGGTTTGGAACGTTGATGTGGTCCTGAAGTGACCGGAAGTCAAAGAAGCGGTGGTGTGAAAAGTAGTTCGACTGGGTCGCGTTGGTCTGGTAGCAATGGCAGTTGGAGTCCGTCGTTAAGGCAAACTCGCCTCGGGCCACGGCGACCATGGAGGCCGACGTGAGGGCGAACGTTAAAGAGCGAGCGAGATCCATCATCGTGGCGCAAACGATTGGGGACGACTCCCCGGTGTGGTGTGGACAATGAGATGCCTCGCAATCAAGTTTTGGAGGTGCAGTCCTTCTCCGCCCCTATAATATGCGTCGTTCTACGGTAGCCTCTCCCGTGCAAGAATTTCGCTTCTTCCCGCCACGGTATTGTGAGATATTAACCCGGGATGCCGTAGGCGTTGAAACGGCAGGCGTAGCGGTTAAGTATAGAGGGCGCACAATCTATTTCCGTGAGGATGAGGCAGGCAACGTTGCAGTGCGAGAGCGTGGGAGATTACATGCGGCAATTCGAGCGGCTGCAGATGTGGGAGAGAAAAAACGACGAAACTTCAAATGCCAATTCTTCGCGGTTCACTTGAGATGCACGAGATTTGCAGCTCATGGGAGTTAAAAGAAAGGCCTACGGATAGGCATCCCGCCAACGGGGACGAGAATCGTCAAAGAAAAAAAGAAACGGCGTGCCGTGTTGGGCGCGCCAGCGACGTCGTCGGCACTGCACAACGGGCTCAGCCCAGCAGCGTAGGCGCCACGCACTGGGCGAAACGGGAACAGCTGAGATTGGTTTGTTCGGAATTACCCGAGCTAGGATCTGTCGTTTGTGTTGGCAATATGTACTATATTTATTTAGCCGCAGCGTGCCTGTCCGAGTTCACGAATGTAATATTTTAGTGGACGAGCTAAGAACCCGCCCATATGAAAAGAGGCCGCCTGCTCCTCCCGCCGTTTCGATCTTCATTTCCCAATTCCATTCTCGAGAGGCACCGGGCATTTGCATTGAGCACGTTTGAGGGCTCGAGCTGTCTGCTGCAGCGTGCCCCACAGAGTCACCGGCAGTTACAGGCCGGCCCGGACTGGCTCGCCCAATCGATCTCCGGTCACACCAGCCAGGGGATTGCTCGAATTGGTAGGTAAAGGCTACCGCAGTGTTTGCACCCCTGTCATGCGCCGTTCTCGACCCTCCAACCCGCCTTATTCGGAAGTCGAGAAAACACGACGGCATCCCAGCCGTCATTCAGCTTTGGCTGCGGCCCGGGGCGGCCACGTTTCGGTTTTGCAGTTTTGCTTCTTGTAAGACGCCCGGAACACGCGGTGTTGGCGACTCCCGTCCATGGGCTGAACCCCCTGCGTCTTGCATCGTGCATTCTGGGGCGTGCGTGCGGTCGTGCGGTCGTGCGGTTGTGATGCATGGTGGGTAAAGTGAAGTTTTTCCATAATCTAAAAACTTCCGAGCGGAAACCTCAGAACAGGTATTCGTCCCACCGATCTTCGTGGTACGCGTAGAAAAGGTCGTCGATGTTTTGCCCGTGGTCCGGCCCGAGCTGCTCTAGAAAGTCGTTGAACGTCGCTGGCCGCCGGGCTTGTCGTTCCGGGTCTGGGTCTTCGTCCCCCGAGAAATAGTATTCCGACGCCTCGTCCTCCTCTTCCAGCTCTAATTCTTCCTCGTCTGGTAATATGTGGTGCTCATGAAGGTACTCCTGTTCCTCGGCGGCCTCCTCGTACTCGTCTTCGTCTTCATCTTCATACTCCCCTTCATCCTCAGCGCCTGGCGGCTCATCCTCGTCTTGATACGACGGAAGCAGGTCAAAAGTCCGGAACAGGATGCCCGCTTTGGCGCAACGTTGTCGGGCCGTTTCGACTTCCCGCCTGAACCGCCTGTGAAACCGGCTCTCGGCCGGCCACGAGTGAATCGCCAGCGAGATGCTGGATAGTCGGTGTGCTTTACTCGCACACAAGCATTCCACGCCGTGCAGTACCATATCGAGATTGGCAAGGTATGACTGCTTCCAGTCTCGGGCCGTGCCCCACTCGCACACGAGGGTGAAGTCGCGGACCGACGGCGGGAGCAGCTGGCAGAGCCGTTCGCCATCGTCCCAGTCGAGCACGCCGAGCGTGCCAAACACGCCGCGGTAGTCGAGCATCAACGTCTCGAGACGCGCGAGCTCCGGGATGCACCGCAGCCGGTGATTTTCGGGTTTCCGTGGGCGTTCCATGCCCCGCGTGAGATAGTGTCCTTCTGAGAGCGAGACCAGCTCGAGAGTCTCCAGCGAGCCGGCGAGACCGAGAAGTGCATCGTTAAGGGTTTTGCCTTCTGGCAGCAGGTCCCGGTCGTCATCGGTGGAGCTCGCCTCAAAATGCACAACCAATGTTTTCAGGTTGACACATGCGAGGCAGAGCGCTACCAACCTGGGTTCGTGTATTTGAGTTCCGTAGAGTCGTAGGTGCTCAATATGTGGGAGTGAGGGCAGCGCAAGATCGCCCTCTGCGACAGTATCGGCTGAGGCGCAACACAGCTCGAGCGTCTTGACATGGGTGAGTTGGGGTAGGGTTTCGATAATGTAGTCGGCAATAAGACGGGATGGGGTCAACTGGCGGTCGCCATCTTCCCGCTGACAATAGATGCGCAGCGATGTGAGATTACGCATCTGGCCGATCGGGAACAGATCAAAGAACCGCTCGGCGATGGGGGGGTCGTGCTCAGCCCGGTACTGAATCACAGCGTCGCGTATCGCTGGTTCGAGTTGGTCCGTGGCCTCCACACCGAACGGGGCGTCCGGGCAGGCTATGAGAAAGTCTTGCAGGTTGGGCGCATTCAGGATGAGTCCCTTGAGAAGGTCCAGCACAATGGTACACGGCTCTTTCCCGGGGTATCGACATGTCCACCTGACTGGGGTCCAGTTAACGAACGTAGCCCTTTGCCACTCGGTGGACGACGCCCCCTTACCTCCGGTCTGCCTTTCCCACTCATGGCTGACCTCCTCGATGGTGGAGGAACCGCCAATGTTGACGAGACAGGTGATACTGCGAACCCATGCCCTCACATCTGGATTCAGCTCAACCCGACGCAGCAGGGCGACGAGGGCGCGCGGCGTAGGGATGATGAGGGTGTGGTAGAGTAACGGCTTGGCGATGGCGGCCATGCGCCGCGACGTCTGGGCGAAGGACAAGAGGTTGTGTTGGCAGACACGCCAGTCCGCCCACTGGTGGTCGGCATCGCGGAACTCCCAGGTACCAGACCCGCGCAGAGCGAAGCGGGTGGTCAGGGGCGCAGTAGGAACCAGGGCTTCGGCAATGGGCCGTAGCAGTTCGGCCGGGAGCCGTTCGAGAGACCGGAGGAACCGTCTCGGGTCGTTGAAGGGATGCGGAGGGTACGCGAAGTTGGGCGCAGGCGTGGGCGTGGGCGCGGGGGCCCTCGGGCAGCCGACCGAACTCGACGATGCCATCATCAGGGGCAACACTGGGTGGACGGCAAGCTCAACTCAGCCCAACGTAGGTAGCGCAGCTCGGCTGGACTCGGGTCACCTTGCAAGGTGGGCTGGGCGGAGGACGGAATAGGCGCGCAGGCCGCACACACCGCGCGCCGTGCGGCCGATGAGCCGATGATATGCAGAATGGAATCGCCGGTGCTCGACAAGGGGTGTTGAATGTGGGTGGCCGGGCCAGGCAAACATCTGGGCCGAAGGAGCCGCATCCAGGTGTGTTTGTGGTAATGGTGGTGTGCTGTGGTGGTGGTAGTGGTGGCGCTCGGCCGCGCACTGCAGAGCGAAGACAACGTCGTCGTGATGAATCCGTGACGCTGGCTGCCGCGATGACGATAGCGCTGTTGGCGGAGAATTCTGTGGTAAGGCGTGGGCGCGCGCGCGGTGGGCCAATCGGGGCAATCTGGACAAGTTTAAGGGACTTGCCAAAGCGTGCTAAGGGTCACGGCAACTTCCGATCTCGGCGGCCCCCGTTCTTTTGGCGTGTCCGGATCGCCAGGCGTGCCCGAGCAACTCAAGGACAGAGGCCCGGCAGGTGGACAAAATCGTCGCTCTCATCGCCGTCGTTGGACGATTCGGGAAGCTGCTCGCCTCGGACGCGTGTTAGTGGACGGGCACGAGGTTGGGTCATCAAAGGGCGAATTACGTCGCTGGCCACGTTGCAGGGCCACCAGGAAGAGCAGCTGCGACGACAGGGGAATGTCAGACGCCCGGCCAGGGGGGCGTCTCACAGTGGGCACTGGACGCCCGATGGGTGCAACGCCAATTTTTTTGTCATTTTTATTTCTGGCATTCCGCGGGGCTCCCACAATCCCCAACCAACCGGGGAAGCACGAGGATTACCCTGTCTAAGAACATCCAAAGGGCGTGGGAAATGCCGACATCGCTACAGTACCGCGCGCCCGTGGGGTCATTTTTTTTTTCTTGTCCCTTTTAATTGCAACACCCTGCCGCTAAATTTTGCCGCGTAACGGCCTCGGACACGGCAACGGGAGCCCCGGGCCCGGGTCTCGGTGCAGTGACCGCCGGACCAGTCTCGATGGCCACAAAGGTGCGCACCGTACAGTGGGTCAGGCGCTGTGACCCAGCGAGCTCAGTGGCTCGATCACTGCAACCGAGCCGGGACGGACCCAGGCTTCCCAGAGCACACGGTCCAGATTCAGCAGGTGCTACAGCGTTCATTTGCGCCCGGCGGACAACGGGCGGGGACAAGAAAACTGCCTCTCGCACCCGGAACGACTGCCGTCCAATCACTGCGGACGGCCGAGTCGATCGGATGCCACTGACGGTACGGTCGACACCGAGTCGTCGGCCTCTCCACGGGGTTTCCAAGCGGAGCGTGCGAAGCTACGGACTGCCATTGGGGGTCCTGTGAAATTGAGGTGAGCGGGCGGGTGGAGGACAATCTGGAAGTCAAAGAAGATCGCGGTCTCGGAGCAGTGCTGCGTCAGCAGCGCCGGAGATGACGCGGGGGCTCTGAGACCCGGGCCTGCGGGCGCCGACTGCAGCGGGTGCCACTGGGGAAACAACCGGCGGGCTTTAACGCGATCCGGAAGGCCGACCTGTGTCAGAAGTTCAGAACCAAGACTTGGAAAAAAAAAAGCGGTCCACGGCAGGCCGGGAAGGTGAAGTGAGTCACCCGGAACGAGCAAATTGCAAGCGGCCGTTGTCACACGCCGATCCAGGTTTGGCTTGCGTGTGCTGCAACGAGTTTTCTTGGTGGTGCGTCGTGATGCACAACAGACGGTCTTTCGTCCTGCTGCGTGACATCGCGAGCAAAGGCGCCGGAGAAGAAACAGCATCCCTGGACAAGCTTCCCGGGGGAGGCTGAAATTCAAGCAGATTTCTTTGCAGTATCTCTTGGCTTTGGCCGGGACCAGCCGCGCAACCGGGAGACGACCGCAACCCCGGGCTGATCGCGGGCCAGGCCGATGATGGGCCATTGCCGAGCGCAAACAACCAGCTCCGTCGATCATGGTTTTGGTGTCGCGAGCCTCAAGATGCGAGCTGGACCAGCGGACTCTTTCCTTCTCGCCGGCGACATTCTTGTTCCCAACAATTCCCGGCAATTCAGCACGTCTGCGGCATCAAACACCATTCGGCTGGCTTGATCCGCATCCAGAACCAGCTGCCTAATCCAGCGACGCCCAGCCGGATCACTGACCTCTCGTTACCAACGAAGCATCGTATTTCTTCGGATTCCGTCCAGATGACCCGAGCAATCATCCTGTCAAAGGCGCACTCCCTTCCTATCTCCATCGCGGCCGCATGTCGGAGAGCCATTGAGGTGCCCGTCGCCGCCATCGCATCTGCAGCACGGGCGGGGAAGGGCCCGTCGAGAGCTTGCGGTGTTGCAATCGGACGCATTCGGGGTCGAGGACATCGAAGTTCCAGCAGAGAACCACGGCCAGACAATAATATTGGTACCAAAAATAGCCATCGTGCTGCCGTTGCAATGCCGTTTCGCGCGACGTCGAGATGCGATCGATTGACCTCGGGGGCTTCTCCTCGCGTCGCAAGCTATTGTATCGCTCAGAATCCGGCGCAGTCGATTCGGCCGCTCGCTCGCTCGGAGCCATTCTTCTTCGGCGTGAGGGACAATGTGTCGCTGGAAAATCTGGGAGGAATTGGCTCCGAAATTCGGTGCAGTGACGATGCGAGGGTTGTGGTCCCTTGGTGGTTTCGCCTCTTGTGCAGCAACGGAAAGTGGGTCGAGCCTGCCGTTGCACAAGCCCAACTCCACTGTGACCAAAAAAGCGGCAGGCGAGGTCCCTGGATGCCCCACCTTTCTACCAAAAGGAAGACAATAAAGAATAAATCAAGAGGCATCGGCAGTTTAAAACAAGACAAAAGGAGTAAACTAAGCTATTGGTAGTTTAAAACAAGACAAAAAGGATGGATAAAGCCAAGACCTTGAATAACAATACCAGGATCATATATATGCAGCTATGCCAGTTATAATCGTCTGCCGGTTCTTTTTGGCCGCAGTGAGCCAACTTACAGGGCCTGACTAAATTTTGGTAAGTGGAGTCGAAACCCAACCTCACCAATTTCCCTGTGAGCACTGAACTTTTCTTCGCAACCACAAATCAGGTAACGGTACGAAAGTATCACAAAATCAGAATGCTATCATTTGCGACTATTCGCGCTGCGCTGAAGAAGTCGTCATTCAATCTTACTTCGCAATTTTCGACGATATTAACCCTGTCGCTACAAGGAGGTATCACGGTTCGCTCAGACCAGCGCTGGACACGTTTGTCAGACGCAAGACAACTAACTGGACCTAACATGACTTATTCGTTACCAGCCATCAACAATGCTTCAACATCCCTCTGGAACATCGGGGTGTAGGACCTGCGGCGTGTAGAATGTGCCGCCAGTAACGAGATGTGCCGATCCGGCGGCACAACCGACTCCGCTAACGCCGTGCTTTTCTGTGCGCTGGTAAGGAGCACCTTAAGCGCAGGGCCAGGCCGGTGCTCCCCCGAGTCGACGAGCCCCAGCAACATACCACCCACATGACAGGCATCGTCTCCCCACCCATCTAACGCTGTTTCTAAATCGGAAACTCCATCGATGACACAAAACACGGGACGGGAACGGTCCAAATGGGAGAAGAGTTCGCAAAACAACCGACAGAGACTCGGCACGTCGCCTGCATCTACAGCGCTGAGAAGCTGCATATCGACAAATTCCAGTGGCGGTGACGATGAGGCCGTACCGTCCTCGTCACTCTGGCTTCCTACCAGGAGCTGGTGCACGAACGATCGAATGAGCCCTACCGGACCACTCAAGGGGTTCCGTTGCCCCAGATGCTGGCCACAGAAATGATGGAGGACGACCGGGGAAGGCTGCTCGGTGTGATCCTCCTCGTCGATATTCATTATTGTTTCGACGAGAAAGGCGCATATGGCCGACATGGGTGACACCTTGGCTGCTGCGATATTACCACATTGGCCGTCGACGAGGACCAGGTCAGACACGGTAGCCGGCGCTTTGAGCCACCGGGTGAAGCGTTCGGTCTCCAACAACCGGCTACTTGGGGCGCCTGTGTCATTCTTGAGGCGATAGCTGCGTCGAATCACTTCTTCCAGGGCGTCGTCTACCGCAGAGTCTGGTACGTTGAGGGCGTTTAGGACATCATGGAGCCTAGCACGTGGTGATGTCGAATGTGGCGCGGGGTGTGGAGCTTGCTCGATCTGCGGCAAAGGTGAAGCCGGCGCCAACAACGACGGGCTCACGGCTGCCGTCACGAGCCACGGCAGCGCAGGCTGCTGGGTCGGCCCCGGGAATCCTGGCCAATACCAGCCGACTCCGGTCCCCCGGATCCCCTCGAGCACCCGGTCCGCCACCTTTTCCATGACGGCCTGGAAATGCTTGTCCTGGCCGGTTATCGCAAGCCGGGATTCGAGCCGAGTTACACCGTCGTCGATCGTCGCTTGGATGCCGTCCATTCCGGACTTGAGGGCCTTAACGTCGGCACTCATCCCATCGTTGAGCACCAGGATCTCGCCCACCGCTCGCTCCATCGCAGCCCGCGAACATCGGTCAACGCGTTCCGATGCTTGGGATACCCGAAGAAGGCATTCCTCGACTACGTCGGCTTCCTTCCCCGGCCGTTGCTTCCAAAGTCGAACCACTGCATGACGAATGTCAGCGCTCAGCTGGGCACTCCCAAAGGCATAGTGGACTCACGTCGATTCTTATGGGGATGACTACGCAGTAGTATCCTAATCAGAGTCGCAACGTCCTCCACCAGTGTGTTATAGAGTTGTCTGACAGCATGTAGTAGATCAAGCGCATTGGGGAATCGCATGCCAGCCTCGACCGCATCCAGGAAGGTTTGCGGGATGCCCTCGAACGCTCGGAGGATTTTGGTGCGGGTTTCTAACCGCAGAGTAACCATCTATTGTTTCCCCCTGATCAGTGACCACGAGCATGGAGCCAACAACCGCTTGACACACACTTACCTTGAACAGTGTCATTAGACCGCCCCGCAAAATGCTCAGGCCATCCTGGTCCGGTATCATGCCCGCCAACGCCTCGAGGACCGCAACCTCAGGCCCGGACTTTCTCAGCCGGGATCGCAAGATCGACTTTTCGGCCTTGGCACCGTCTTGGGCCTTGGCTGTCTCGATGGCGCTGATGACATCCTGCCAGCAGGACGATCGATTTGGCAGAGTGTTGTCGACAATCTCGACGTCTTGCAAGACCTCCACCAATGATCTATCCAGCAGATCGTAAGCTCGTGGCGCCGGGCAATAACGACGGATTTGTCATGGTGGCCTACTCTGGGTGAGAAATAACTACTGCACCGAGCAATGCCGTGTCTGTATCCATTCCAGAGACAATCACGTCTCTGTAAAGCAATCCCCGCGACGGTACTGTACCGGCCCGAGGGAAAAAGAGTATCGTCGTCAATCGGCCGTAAATAAAAAAAAACAAAACACACGAAACTTCCTGACCCGTATCACAGGCCGAGGTCGCGAGTCGCAGGTTTATAGACAGCTAGTTATACAACGTCTCCCGGTGTTATCGGGCGTGGCGGGGAATGAAGAGGTTGAATGTCTTCCATTCGGGCACTCGGCTGTCAGATGTCCATCTGCGCCGTTGGCTAGCGTAGCACCCGCCTAGCCCGCCCATTCTTCGCCCGGCAGATCGGATGGCAGTGTCAAAATCCCGCCACGAACCACGCGTTCCGGGCCGCCAGGTCCTTGCAGCAAGTCCGGCCCCAGACTCTCGGAAAGGAAGAGACCCCGTGGGTTGCCTAACTTAGCGCCGTTCATCGCCCGCGAGATTTAGCCCACAGGGCTGTCGTCGGGCTGCGGCTGTGCCGTTGCGTCGGTGATTGGCATGGTAGTCGCAGTTGTGCCAGACAATTGCGTCGGGGAATGCACGAGCTGCACTTTGGGCCTCCATTCATTGGCCAGTGTAGCGGCTCCTCAAACCGTTCGGTGCAGCACCGAATCCTTCACGGCAATGGTGTGAGGGCACTGAGGGGCTGGACTGCGTCGACCGCAAGAGGGGTGAGGGCGGGTGACCGTCTTGGCGCTAATCACTCAAAACCATGCGGAACTCTCTGGACAAGGCTCTCTCGGTGATCATGTGTGTGCAAAATGGATCGTGAGCAACCTGGGACATTTCAGGCCGACGGAGACCTCCCTTCGCCTCTCCAACAAACTGCGCTCCCCAAGTCCAACACCTGGCCGAGAGACACCATGCCGCCTTCGCTTGAAGCCGCCGTGGATGAACCGGTACCCCCCTCGCCTGGGTACTCGGATTACAGTAGCAGGACCGGCTCTGTCGTCGAAGAAATAGAAACGGAAGGCTTCATCCCCCCGCGGCCACCTCCGAGGCCAGCTTTTAGCCAGTTACCAACCACATTTGCCCCGACCGACCAGAAGGGGCCACAATCTCTAGATGATCGGGGTTCGTTGCAGCCATTGCGGGCGCCGCCTGAGGTGCCCATCATTCCTCAAGCTCGAAAATGCACTTTTGAGCAGTTTGTCAACCGCTTCTCCCCTGAAGAGTCGGGGTATGCCATCGAGTATCTCGAGGCAGGGACGGAACTCGGCTTGGAAATGGCCAAGGAGGTGGCGAGAAGGCGTCTGGGGAAGGTCAAAGGGTACGAAGGACAAAACGCCATCGAATACAAGAGCCGGCGTTTCGACGGCGGTCTTTCGAGTGGCACCTGGCTGCAAGCCGTCCGGATCCAGTCACCAGCAGTTCTTAACACCCTCGCCGAGGTCACGGGCTACAACTGGGGCACGGAACCACACACGTTTATGCGGCCGTTTGGGTACTTGATCCACTTCCAGCCCAAGATCAGGGAGAAACTAGCTGCGCTAGAAGCCATAGCGCTAGAGACTGACGACGCCGCTCACCACGATGCGGTGGAGAACCTGCAGTGTTATGTGGCGTTCGTCGAGAAGCACCTGATGCCCCTTCTTGACCAGTTCGCTGATGCCGACCACGCCAACCCAAAGCGCATTCGGTACGAGGATCTGTGGTATCTATTCAAGCCCGGTGACTTGATTTACCTCCCGCGGAGCACCCTGGAGAAGATTCTCAAAGGGCGCAACAACAAGCACGAAATCAACGAATCCGCCATCTATCAAACGATCTGGCGACTGGAAGTGTTTTGGCCCCACGAAGGCGATCTGACGTTGCCGATGCTGGGCAGCTCATCGTCCGACTGGGAGGCCAAGACGCGGCTGTACTTTGTCGACTACGACGGCACCGCGTACAAGCCGGTGTCGATCGACGTGACAATGGAACACTTTGACGGCGAAAAGGACATCCGCAGCTTGGAGGTGTTCCCAATCCGGTTCGTCTCCGACAGCCAGGCTAACATCGAACGGAGCCGGGAGCTCGGCGAGAAGTTCACGCAGTGCGTTGAGCAACGGCACGTATCGTACAAGGCGTGGACGCTCATGAACGAACCCTTGGGGTGGCGCTATATCAACTCGAACACCGGACGGCCGGCCACCAGCCCGGACTTTATCGACGGAGACGTCATTATCGATTTCCACGAAGGGTTCAATGCGCACCCACAGTTCAAATACAGTTATGGATTGCCAGAGAAGTGGTCCAGCGACGTCCTGACGACACGAGACAAATTCCCGATCCTTTTGTGGTCCGACAGCTCGCGGTCCAAGCTCGTATCGGAGTGGATCAACGTTGTGGTGTCGGACGACGATATCGACTTCCTCGAGGGCAAGGAGTTTGGGGAGAAGCATCCGTATGGGCAAAACGGCGTCGACAAGCCCCCGCCCGCGGACCTCGTCTTGCTTCCACGGCGCCTTCTCGGTTACGGGCTTCAAGAACGCAAGTTCTTGTTCCTCGACGTCGACAAAGTCACACTGAAGCCCGAGGACGAGTTCGATGCGTTTGACTTCCTTGAGATTGAGCCGGCCAACAAACACGTTATCCACTGCCTACTGACCGACCATTTCAACACCAAAGAAGCACGAAAGATGGGGGAGATTGCGAGCCAAGACCCAATCCGCGGCAAAGGGCGCAACCTCGTCTTTCTCCTTCACGGGCCCCCAGGTGTCGGCAAGACGGCGACCGTCGAGGCGGTGGCTCAAAAGTACCGCCGCCCGCTCTTTGCTATCACGTCGGGTGATCTCGGGTCGACGCCAGACGCCGTTGAGTCCTCGCTAACTGAAATCTTTCACCTCGCCAATGTGTGGGACTGCATCCTGTTGCTAGATGAGGCCGATGTGTTCCTAGAAGAGCGAGAGAAGAGCGACCTTAAGCGGAATGCTGTTGTATCAGGTGTGTTTTTCCCGGTTCCATGTGTGCTTCATCGCTAACGACGACAGTGTTCCTCCGCGTCATGGAATACTACAAGGGCGTACTCTTCCTGACTACGAATCGGCCTGGCCAGCTCGACGAAGCGATCAAGTCCCGCGTCCACTGCGCCCTCCTATACCAAACACTGAGCAAGGAACAAACGCTCCAGATCTTCAAATTGAACATCAAAAGACTTGAGTACATTGAGATGCAGCGCGGAAAGGTCCAGCCCGACTCCTCGCAACCCCACTTACAGGCCGACAAGACGGGCATCCTGGACTTTGCAAAACGGCACTGGTCCCAGCACGAATACGACGAACTCGGCCGCTGGAACGGGCGGCAGATCCGCAACGCATTCATTCTTGCCGCAGCACTCGCGCGCGGTGATGCAGACAGCACCGAAAGTCGCGGGCGGCCATCGGTTGTGCTAACAGACCGCCACTTTCAAAACGTCGCCAACAACATCACGGCCTTTGACAAGTACATGGCCCGGGCCCGCGGCGCACTAGATTCAGAGCGTGCCCGTACCCGCTCAGACCGGCCTGCGCCCGAGGACGACTCGGACTCGGTGCCCAACCGGCGGTCCTCACGGAACCCAAATCTCAAGCGTCCGTCATACAGCAACCTCGGCGCGACACCACAAACGCCGACGTCCTCACGGCAGTACTCCCTCACCCCCGTCTCCCCAACTCCACCGTATTACCTCCAGCCGTCCCCCCCGGCACCACCTCCGGCACAACAACCCGCACAACAACCCTACGCCGGTGGGTACGCATACCCTGGTCACCCGTACGGGGGTCCCGTCGTTCCTGTCCCAGTGTGGCCACCTTCAACGCAGCCGGGCGTCCAAGGACCGCCACCGACCATACATCAGGTGCCTCCAACTCAACAATACCATCAAGGTGTGCAGCAAGGCAGTGAAGGAATGGGGTATCAGGGCAGCACACAGCAGGCGCCACAAACGCCAGAGAATCACAATTCTCAAACTGCGCCGAGATAGCATAGTCTACGTAGTTGATGTAATGGATCATGATGTTACGTGCGGGTTCTTACACATGAATGGGTTGAAACAGCGTTGAATCAAACAACCTTGAATCACTAGTAAGAAGCGATGTGCCCGTTTAGCTTCGCCCGCGTGTAACCGTTCAGTAAAGTAGTACTTAACGATATCGACATGAAAATTTCAGCCGTTGTCCCAATAGTGCTTACAAATGTGTTACTTCATCATTCAGACGACGATAGTTGCACGCTGTGGGGTCGGAAAACGGGGTGACTCAAATCGCCGGGCCCAATCCATCTCGCCGGATCGTAAACAGGAAGATAAAACGAGTCCAAGACCGACCAGACTTTCAGCCACAAAATTCCTCCCACAAGGCCCTGAGTAAGACTACAAGTTGCTACCTAATTAATCACCGCACAAAATGTCCGCCGTCGACCCCAATCGCTGCGACATCACGGCCTTCATGGCCCAAGCCTCGACCGCGCTCGGTCGAGAACTCCCAGCACCCAAAGACATCTTCAACTTCGGCGGGTCATCACCCGAACTAGCCGACTCACGACTCCGACTCGCCATCGCCGGCGCCAAATCTGCCACCACTTCCTGGCCCGTCCCAGACCCGATGCATTGGGGCGTCGGCGACCTCTCCGTGATTCTTGACGGGCGTGGCGTACCGGCCGCCATTATGCGCACCACGTCACTGCTGCGATGCCGGTTCCGCGATGTGGAGGAGGAATTTGCGCTCGCTGAGGCTGAGGGGGATTATGAGGCGTATCGGACGGGGCATATTGAGTTTTATCGGGCGCAGGAGAAGGAAGGGGGTGAGAAGTTTGGGGATGATAGTGAGGTGTTGTGTGAGCGGTTTGAGATTGTTTATGCTGTGGTTGATGGCGAGGTTGTAAAGCCTTCGGCGTATTAATTAACTCGTTTAACCGTTTAACGTCGGGTATCGTGTCATTTGGATTACGAACATTATAAATACAGCGGCAGTAGAGGGACCCTGAGTCCTGACAAAAAGAAAATATGCAGTAAGAATGAAGGAAATATCATGCGTGCCCCACGCTCAGGCAAACTTGGAAGGCACCGTTGGGCCGTATACCTCAAGGTGGCCACTATCAGAGCGCATGGCCAGCTTAGCGTTGCACCGTGAGCAGAAGAAAGTTGTCGTCTCAAACCAACCAGCCACACACGGCACGCAGGCAAGGCACACGCAGAGCAAGCAGCACAATACACCAGCGACACTGTCGAGCCAATCAGCTACGGTTGTCCACGCAGAACACACCACGAATAAATACAAGGTTGACTTACACCTGCATCGGCGAGCCCTCCTTCTGTACCCTCGTCAAGGCCCGAGTTCGGCAAAATGGGCAGTCGACCCATTGCGGTTGGTCCCCTAGCTGGTGAAACGGCGTGACGCCCGGGACTGGGTGTAGTTGTTGTTGTTGTGTTGTTGCCATGTTGGGCTGGGGAAGAGGCTTGTCGAGGGTTGCTGGAATCTGCTGTACCGGCGCGGGGCCACGGTTGGCCGCAGGTTGGCTGGCATCCTGAACTTCGTCTGTGGCCCGGGGCGAGTACGCGGGCGGTGCCGGCGTGATCTCTGGCTCGACCGCAGGGGGTTGTTGTGGTTGTTCCTGTTGTTGCGGCTCGATCGCCTGCTCGACAACAGGGGCCTGTTGTTGTTGTTGCTGCTCTTGCGTTTGTCCCATGGCGAACGGTTTCGAGAGGCGTTTCTGCGGGTTGGGCGGATAACTACTGGAATGCCCAATTCTTCGTGAATAATTAAATGGTCTCGGAATTTCCTCTCCTGTATTTGTTATCCGAGGAGTTCGAATCTTCTTTCAACATTCCTCCTGGCACACGTCCTCTTTTAAAGGTCGAATTAGCGCAACACGGCCGAATTCGTGGCACTGCATGCCAATCTTTTTCGAGCAGAGTAATTCGGTCCCTTGTAACGCCGACAAGGACTGTCATTGGAGCTGGCCACGCACGCACAGGACGATTCAAGCAAGGATTCATCCGCTCAACCGTTCCAAAACGCCTTGGGCCTTGTGCGAGCCATCAGCCCCATAAAGTGGGCTTGTTTGGCCCGTTCATGGGTCCTCTTCCAGGCTTGGCCAGTGGCTGTGAGCAAACCGCCTGTAATTGGCGAAGATCCGGGCAGACAGGCAAGACAGGCAACAGCATACGAGACTTAGCTCCTTGGCTAAGTTAGCTAAAAACAACAATTCTTGATTTGGTGGGATCGAATTCCCTGCGAATACCGAACCCAGCGCGCGACCA
This sequence comes from Dichotomopilus funicola, assembly GCF_033296635.1. Taxonomy (NCBI): domain Eukaryota; kingdom Fungi; phylum Ascomycota; class Sordariomycetes; order Sordariales; family Chaetomiaceae; genus Dichotomopilus; species Dichotomopilus funicola. Next base: position 19,831 of record NW_026944126.1, read on the forward strand.
AGAGGTTTTGCTCCTTACCACGGGAAAGCGGCATCACGGTTCAATGAGCCCCTAAAAACAAAGTTTGGGGAAAGTCTTGGCGCTAGACCTCCATTTGTGGGGATCCGAAACCGTCAAGTCTTTATGACATCATTGTCATGGCTTCAACTGCACACTCGGGTGTTGTTTCTAAACTGGAGAAGACTTTTTGGCCGACATTGTTCTCTCGGATCCCATTTAGATTCCCCTGGAAACAAAGCTCTCAACTTTTAAGTTACACTTGCCGTTCCACGTAAAATCATGTCAGACATCCTCGAAGCCCTTAAAGACGCGGTCAGCCCGAAGCGACGCGCACAGGCCACAGACGAGACGTACGATGCCCACAAGAGGGGCCCGTACCCGGATCAGCCGCCCCATGCCCCGGCCGGCGAAGCAGTCTCCGGCCCGTCCCCGGTCGAAGCTCGGAATCCTGGGCGCGCAGAGCAAACGGACCTCAGCAGGGGGGCGGCTACCTCGGCTGCGGCGCCCGCATCTCAGAGCGCCGGCCCATCCCAGGTTTCCTGCGGAAGTCCTGCTAAGGAGACTCCCGCCCCGCATCGCGGGGCCAACTCGCACCACGACCATCGGCCCAGTCAAAGCGTCAGCGAGTATAATGAAGCTACTCATCGTCCGGTGCACGCCGAGGGTGGGAAATTTGGGCTTTCGTGAGGTTAGTTGCGGGGAGGAGCATGTTAATTATTTAGGATTTGCTATTTTTGATGTTGATAATAATAAGTTACAAGTAATTAATATAAAAATAACATCTTTGCTCAATCCTACCCCAACATCTCACATTACTGGGGAGAACCTCCTTTTCCTTTGCCAATAAACTTTGAATCCACCCAGGAAGAGTACATATGGGACATTAAACTAACACAAATAATGGAAATCACGAAATACTTCACCGCTCCGTTTGCTTCATTCAGGATAGCAGCGAGCGCAGCTTGTTTGATGGGCCAGATGCTCCACTGTGAAGCTTGGTAAACGGCTTATCGATAAGACAGACGCGACGCGGTTGTCCTCCCCAAGCCGCAAACACAACGCCTCGCATTCCTGATGACATTGGCTCTCTTGACCGCAGCCTTCCGTTCTTCAACCATTATCTAGTGTGTCATGCTATCAACAGCGATTCCATTCCTCGCAGACTGGCAGGACAGCTGAGCTCGACAGCCAGGTTGACACGGGTGGTGAGGATCTTCTGCTTTCCACGTTTGACTGTTATTTCGTAGCTGACAAGTGCTAGATGTGTTAGGTGGGAACGACCGATCTTATCTCGCAAGCAGATTCTCGACTAGATATCCATACATCGGACAGGACCGTATCCAAGGCAACGACGCGAAAGCGCCCCCGAGCAACCAGAGCTGTGATGCCGGATCCTACCGCGAGACCTACACCAAACATTGGAGTTACATTTCTCGGGCCCATCTTCATGTTGCTCTTGCCGCCTGGGCTGGCCCGCCTCAATCCTTTTCGTACGATACAGCCTTATGACCCTACAATGACCACGAGCACCCCGTAGCATTATCCGACCTTCTAGCATCACCATACCTTCACCTTGCAAGACGAGATGCCTGTACCATTATCGTGGCCCCTGCTCGGGTACATCCCTGTGGACTTTATTAAGCCAAAGCTCTGGCCCTGACTATAACGAGCCACATTCTGGGGGATGCCCACTGGGTTTGGGTGAACCGGGGAAACCCCGGTGCCCGATGTGCAGCTTGCTTTCCGTCGAAATACCGGTAGGTTTGTTACTAATGTCCCGGACTGTCCCAAAATGATCTCGGGTCGTGGGCGGATGACGAGTGCCGCGACCATCAAGCTGGAACCGCTGAGTGAGTCTACGCTTCAGATGCTCAGTGATGTCACCATGGAAGTGAACGAGTGTTCTGGCGATGCCCGCTAGCACAACTCATATGAGTGTAAAGTTGGAGGAGCTTGAATAGCCCGTACCCTAGCAGCGTGTCGTATTTATCAGGAACCAGGAGTGCGGTATGTATGTATGAGTTGACTTCTTGCTGTCATTGCAAAGGTCCGTTTCCTCAATCTCCGCATCAAATACGACGCAAAGTAGAATGTCTCCAACACTCAACCGCACGTTGCGTCAGCATCACGCTTGCTTACAGTTCGACGGGAGAAGCAAGCATCTAAAATATGAGAGGGTGGGGTAAGGCCATTCTGAGAAGAATAGTAGGAACAATATAAGCCATTCTTCCCGTTTAAAACCTTTGTTTCAGGTCATTGTTCGTTATTTCACAATGAGGATGATTCGGACAAAAATTTAACTGCGTCGCCTAACTTTCTCTTGACTGAGTAAATGCTGTCAGTAGTACACTTCTCATGTAATATAATTAAGCCTGCTCTTTCCCTTCTTCATGAGGAATTGTTAAATTTCCATTCCACCGTATGAGTGATTTTGATAAAGTAAGTAATTAACCCGGGACATGGGCGGTATCTGCCCTTCGAATCTTGAACAATTCAAACCTTGGTGTTCTCATCACAATACGACTGGCAACACATGGTGGAAAGATGCAAAAGAATACTGGATAAGTTGTACAGCAACAAATAAAATAATTAAAGCGCTAAGAGATGTGTGGTATCCAACCTTTTCTGCGCTAATACAACAAGACCATACGCGCGCCGTCCTCTCCCCCTGACCCCCTTCCTTTTGACCACAGTAACATGCCGTAATACTTTAGGAAAGATAGCTGTTGTAGATTTCCACGTAGTCCGTGTTCCACCAGCATGACAGCGTTTGGTACATAGCGCTCACCCGCTGGTGGAGGATTCCTGGATGCTGCCCATGTGCTTGGCTTCGGTGTTGATAGCCAGTCGTGTTGTCCCCGTCGTTTGACCTCTCGTGCCCGCCGTTTTCTTCCATTCTCTCCGACGCGCCGCATGCTTCTTCCGGTAGCAGCTCGCGGAGCATCCCGTCGCCGGCCAGGAGTGCCCGTTTGGTGGCTGGGTCGTGGATGGGGTTGCGGAGTTGATGCGCGAGGTACTTCAGGTCGCGCAGTACACGGGAACAATCCCGGGCGTATTCGCGGCCTGTGAGAGCTTCCGATTCGAACACTTCACCGGCCCAGGCGACATCGTCCCGATCTTGTGTCCGTAGGTTGACAAAGACGATTTGGTGCATGGTGAGGACCACGGCAGCGTTGAAGATGTTGTGCAGGTCGCCGAGCATCAGCTTTTGCCGCGGGCTGTGTAGCCACATGAGTCTTCCGAGTCGCAGATTGCGTCGAGCCGCATCGCTGCATGCGCGGATCGGGTCGGTCATGCGTGTGTGCATGGATTCGATGTCAAAGGTCTGATCGATGCAGACAATGCTGGCAACGGCTTTCCACGCGGCCGTGAGCATTGCCGGCCGGACTGCGAGGATAACAAGCTGCATACGTCGTTAGCAGTGTAACACAGCGGCAAAGACAGGGTGCTTGTTGGCTGACTTGGTTGTAACTCATGTGAAGGGCCCAGCAAGCCCGGTCCTCGCCAAAGCTTTGAGCGCCGTTGAGACCTTCCGGCCCTTGCCCAAATGAGGTAGCTTGTGTGAATAGGTCAACCGGCGTGAGAGTTAGAGGGTCCGCTGGGAGCTGGAGAACCGCTGGTAAGTTCTCGCGCCATTTGCGGAGCATAGCAAGCGCCTTCCCGACGCGGACGGTTGCCTTGGACAACAGGTCGGGCAACCCAGCCTCGCGGTAGCTACTGTACACGATAAAGTCGGATATCCTGCTAAGCTCAATGTGGGCACGTAGGCCGACAGGCGACGGGAGGCCACTGTTGGGATTAGTACGAGAACTTGGACACGTAGGTTTCTGTGGATACGAACGGTGATTCCCGTGGCAGTGGCAACGTAATGGCGTCGTCCGGTGTTGTTGGTGGTCGTCCCATAACACACCCTAGCCACCTTCGAACCGTTAGCCCAGAGATTCCAGAAGCTTTGTCCTCGCCGCACCTACCTGTCCAAGACGTAAACCGTCCAAAAGGTCCTCACGCCAACTTCGCCACCGAAGCCGCCCTTGTGTAACCCATGCATGACACTAATGGTCATGGCGTTGCTGATGGCCATGTAGGCTGCGTCTCGACGGTTATTCTCGATGAGGTACAGACCGATAAGCGCAAGGACGGCCACGTCGCTGACTGTGTAGGTGGTCCGGTCCAGCAAGTTCCCCAAAAGCGACCGAGCCCGGGCAAAGAAAGCCTCGCCCAACTGACCGTCGGCCGCAGAGCCGGGCTCCTTGATGTTCAGCATGCAGGTCATGGCAAAAGCGACATGATATAATGCCAGCGGGCGGTGATGAGGCCCCGGCCGAGCCCTCGACCCATCCGGGGCTGGGACACTTGGAATGGCAGCCAACGAGAGAACACGCTCGACGTCTTCGAACGGCCAAAACATGATCCCGCCACTTGGGAACGTGCCACGGTTGTCCTGAATAAAGTAATAAACTTGCGAAAGGGCATCGACCATCTCGGACTTGGTGGGCAGGAGTAATGGGTCGGGGTCCTCTGGCAGCTCCATCGGGCGTGAATCGTGGGTTTGGTACTGTCCAAGAGACGCGAGAAAGGCCGTGCCAGCAGACGGGTCCGTCGGGTCACCGTCGAGGACCTGGGCCAATGGCTGAGCCGTGGTGATTAACTCTTTGAGGGTATCCAGGAAGGTCGCGCCCGAGGTCTCGCCAAGGTACCGGGAGGTGCCGGCCGGGTCGGCAAGCATACGGCCATCTATGCCGCCTCGCATGAGAAACTGGGCGTCGCCATTCGGGGACAGCGAATCGACGGTTTCGGCCCGGGACGACACGGGGGGTGAACCAGCCGGCTGCGCCTGCCGGTCCGGTTGGTGATCGCTCCGTTCTGTGGTGGCAAGCTGCCGTTCAAGTGAGGCACACCGGCGTCGCAGCGAGTCTAGCTCCGCCCGTGGGATCGTCACCCGCTCGACCGGCTCAGGGTACAGGCAGTCGCGCTGGGCGCTCGTGCATTGACGGCACGGCCGGTCGCCGCTGCATTTGATGCGGCGGACATTGCAGCTGTTGCAACTGATGAAGGGCGAAGAAGAAAAGGTGGGTTTGTCAGCGGGTTCGTCCGAACAATGATGGAACCATGGAAACCTGGAACAGGGTTCAAGGTGAAGGTGAAGGTGAAGGTGAAGACGGATTGAGATGAGAGAGATGAACGAGGCCGAGGGAACGGACGGAATATGAGGACCGCAACTATGAAGCGGCTCGAGCACATTCCAGGGGCCAAGGGAGGTTGTCGGGGACACTCACGCGGTAGCCACACGTTTACGCTCGTCGGGGGCGACTTTCTTGCGGCGGGGGTTGACGGGCAGGCGATGCAGCGGCGACAGCGCCGAGGCCGAGACGTCCAGGTTCGCAGACGGATTTGACGGCCTCGGCATGGTCTGGCATCGAGGTGGTTGGAAGGGAACAACGGCGGAAGGGCGGCAAAGAGGACGGACGCGGAGGGTGTTGGGGGCGTTTAAGCTTTTCGGTGTCTGTACCCGTGGTGGAGGAGGAAATGGGGCAAAAAGGTTCGGGTCCACGGTTGTTTTGGCGGGGGGGGGAGCGAAATCAGGGTTAGGCGGTGGGGCTTACCTTGGGGGGCATTTGAGGGTTCAACAGTGGAGAGAGTGATGGAGAAGGCACTCACCCACTCACGCACTTCACACGGCAAGCACGGTCACAACACACTGGACGCTCACGCAACCAACTTCCCCACTCCCCTGCGCTTCTGCACCCATGCACACCGGCCCCCGCCCTGGTTGTCCCCAACCGCCGATTTCGCAGCTTGCCATTGGCCGCGGCTGCTTCCCGTTTCCCATCAAGAAGCCAAGGCTGCCACACGAACAGCCTGTTGTCGAGCCGATTCACAGGGCCAGCCGCAGGAGAGCGGGGTGCCACTGGACGGTTTTGCAGTTTTGCAGTTTCCCATCGGGGCTCGCATGACCCTCCGCGCGCTTCGGTGAAGGGGTCGCTGCAGGGCTGTCGCAACAACTGCGTGTCGCTGCAAGCCCACAGTTCCACGGTGTCGCAGATTGCTGTGGGTGTCATGAAATTGGCGCGAACGAGGCCTTGGCCAGCCCCAAAAAAGGGGATGAGCGGGATTTGTTTCTCCCAGAGGAAACGTTCAGTTGATCATAGGGTACGGAAAGTGCTAACCCCCGAGATTACACCAGGCTCCGAGACCCTACACTAGATAAACGAGGCATCCGACTCGACAACACACGACCACTCCTGAGTCCTGACCGCGAGCCCCCCGGGCCGATCTCGATCGCAGGGGCATCCGCCCTGCCGCGGATGACGGGCCGTAGCGTGGCCGGGAACGCCAAGCATTTCCCTGTCACCAACCTGCACTTGCACCTGCACCACCAACCGTTACGAGGAATGGATCCGACGGCAATCCCAGCACACAGATGCTGCGACAGCGACTTGTTCAAATGCGAGCCAAACAAACCCAGCGGCCACCGCAATGCCTTGCATTGTAATCTGGACCCCGAGCGGTGTTTGTCGTCAGAATGGGCTGATGCGAGCGAGGGATATTACGTACATGCCGCAGACCCTGCGTCCAGCGTGGAATTAGCTGGTCGCCCGATAACCGCATCTGGGCCGGCATCTGCTGGTGGCCGTCGTCCGATGCCCGTGGTCCTGTCTGCGGCAGAGGCGAGAGCGGGGAGCCCGCCGCAATCGAGCAACGTACAGATCCGTATCTGGTCCATTGCAGCGACCTGCAGACCGTGAACGAGAAGAATCGACACACCAATGCTCGGAATGAAGGCTCGGCGTTCTGTGTCTCTCGAGAAACTGTACCGGTTCTTCCCCACAGGCCGTTGTGACAGGATGACACTACCGCATCCGGCCTATGGACCGACAACGGCCCGAGCCCCGTCGGGCGCCATCAACGGCACTGCCGGAGCTCGTCACCATCGGTCGGGAACATCGGTAATGGCCGTGAAAGTGCTATTCAGGCGTGATTCACGCATTGCTTGTGCCCCCCAAAAATGGCTCTTTTGGATACACATCGCTGCGAGCCAAATTTACCATGGCATAGTGCGCATGTGCCTCATTCCCAATGGGGGAATCTGAGCTGGGGGCCTGCAGAACCTTGGAAGGCGTGGATGCCCTGGTCTTGGTTCCGTGCAATCCGAGTCCTGCAGCCTCGTTCGGCCGTAGGACGGACCCCCCTGACTCAGGCGAAGAAACTTCTCATCCAAGGAAAGGTTGTAAGACAGCCTTGGTCACAAATGACGAGCTGAGCAACACGGGCACGACAGATACGGTTACAGCGCTGCGGGTGGGCAATGAGGGGAATACCGACGGAACCTTGAGCCGATGAGGATGAGGATGGTCCCGAGGGAATGGGCCGCTTCCACGTTCTTGATGTTTATTTTGTCCCTCGATTCTCGCCGCAACATACCCACGGTCGGGAAGCATCGCAGCTACCAGAGTATCTCATGTTCTTTTGGGGTTCTCCGCTGTCCTGGAGCGCGACCACCACTGGCCACTCATTCTACCAAACAACAACTGTTGTGCCGCCACACTCACTGTCTAGGACTCGCCGGTTCAAATTTTGAGGTGACTAGCGATCCACCCGGATCATAACGGTGAGACTTGACCAGAAGATCAAGCTGGCGGTTCGAATCAGCCGGGTAAACCCGCCAGCGCTCATCCTATTGACAATGAATTCTCGCGTTTCGCCGACTGTGGTTTCTTCGTCAAGCGTAACGTGTACAGTGGCAAAATTTCCGTGATTAATTATAGACACATTTGCGATCGTTTATGCTGTCTGAGGGTCGCTGACCACCAATGTTTTATCATGATGTTGGATGCTGTGGAGCTGAGTTTTCTCGGAGACCACTGGTAAGCCCGAGAGTAACGGTACGGCCACCAATGGCTTGGCGCGAACAACGCAACTTGTCCCCTACCAGTCGCCTATTTGTCTGACTTTTCAAGAACTGATGACGAGAGCGCAACGGTGTGTTACGCTCGCGCGCCGACGCTCCTCCCTTTGGGAGTCATTCTTCCATCGGATCTATCTCATCCATCCTCCTCCTATTTTCAATTTCACAACGAATTTTTCCGCTGCCCGGCCTCCCTCGCTTCGTAGGCAAATGCAGAACAGCTCTTTTAATCTTCCGGTCGAGGTGGAGCAACTCCACGGCACGGTTTCCGTATGACACCCCTTCAATATTACCTGCAGGGCCGACGGCGCCTCGTTTTGATCCTGCCAATCGTCGGGTTAGCCTTACTTCTCGCTGCCGGCCTCTACCAGGGCTCGATCCCGCAGCCACCACTGTGCGTGCGCGACCCTGCCCGTATTATCGGCGACCTGCTTGCTGACGCAGTCTAGGCCAAAGGTTGTGTTCGGCGACTCTCCCGAGAATGAGCGTTATGATAGTGGGCAACCCCAGGCAAATGATCTTCCCAGCCTCATACGTGCCCTGTGGGCGCCCGTTGTGCTGCCCATCACCGCGCCGTCCTTCACGACCATCGATGGCCTGAGGAAACAGCTCCCACGTCCGAACCATCCCATCCACGCAACCCCCCTTGGAAAGCGTGTTTGCGTTCTGGACGTCGACAACCGTGGCTTTGACGACGAAGGTGGCATCTTCTCTAACCAGCTTCCCGTCTGGGATCGCGTAAATGGCTCAACCGCTGGGTTCCTGAGCCACTACCTGTTTGCCGCGATTCATGGGTACACCTACAAGTTTGTGCGCGCGCCCAAGTATGCCGACCGCGCCCCGCACTGGGCCAAAGTTGTCTTCGTCAAAGAGATGCTGAAACGCTACGACATCGTCCTCATGATGGACGGCGATGCCGTCTTCACCACCCCGCAGGTGCCGCTCGAATGGCTTCTCAACTACTGGCAAATCGGACCCGAGACCCTGGTTGCCATGCCCGAAGACCCAGCCCTCGATCCCAACTGGGATATACGTCACCGCGCCAACGTCAACTCCGGGTTCATCATCGCCCAGGCGAGCGACCTGACCCAACGGCTGTTTGAAGACTGGGCCGAGTGTCCCTCGGAGAAGCGCTATCCGGGCTGTGCGGAGTGGAAAACAAAGCCATTCCACGAGCAGTCGGCCTTCAGCTCCTTTGTCCGGTACGACTTTCTCGACGGCTACAGCATCGACACACACCCGCAGTACATTCGCCACATTCCGTGCTCCGATGCCAACGGATATCCCGAAGTGGCCCACTACGGATGCCTCGGGCACTTTGTCCGTCACTTTTGGCAGGATAAGAATCTGACGGTTCCCGAGTTTACTCATAACGTTATGGGCGCGCTTGCGCCGATACTGGCACATTCCGCCTACCGCCAGGGGGGTCATGTGGAAGACTACCGCGATATGGTGTTGGATGGCGCCGAACTTCTGGGTGGGCCGTAGGTGGAGTGGTTGGTTGCTGTCTGTATTTACGACCGTTTGATGATATGATGGTGGCTTCAGTTATGATTTTCAGTGTGCATTTTAATGGCGTTGGTTCAGAATGGGGGAACTTGGTTTGCACGCGGTCATTCGGCTGCAATCATGGGAAGAGAATACCAAATGTTTGGGACACAAGTTGGAGATGCTATTGAAAGGCATGGTGGACTAGTATGAGGGACGCAACGGAGTTTCTAAGTCCAAATGTCGGAACCGAAGACTGAATTCTTGTGCACTATCTTGCCCCTTTTGCACCAACGCGAGGTGAAGGTCCTACCCTGGATTTTGATGTTTATCGCGGAAAGAACAACCGCCATCGCACATTTGCCTTTCGAACCGTTCGAGAGACGTTTTAGAGACGACCATCACCCCACCATTATTGACTCCCCATTCCGCTCAAAGCATCCGAAACTAACGTCGCAAAAATGGAGGCACGTCCTTCTTTTACTTTGTGCCTCGACACAACATTGACAGCCTCGAGCGAGCACCAAGATCGCTGGGCCGAGGTTCTACGGGTCATCACCCGTCCACCCCCAGGCCTGCCCTCAGCAAACCGCATCGGTCTCTCCATGGAAGAAGTGGGAGAATCTTATTCACAGAAAGCCCTTGCGCTTTGTGGTGTGCTCTGGAACAGGGGACGCCGGCCGGAGACAGTCAGCTTGGAGCTATTCCACTTGTTGGTTTGGGACGTTTTCTATATCGAATACCGTACGTCAAGCGTTATTCGTAGTGTCATCTTGAGAAGCCCGCTAACCAACACAAGATATTCCGTTCCCGTGGAGCGCAGAAGTTAACGCCGAGTACCAGAATCCTGGGTCGTCCAAGTCTCCTGTTTACGAAGCATATTTCACCACCCGGAAACAAGCCGAGGAGTGGACCAGCCTCGACAGGAAAGCGGTGGAGGGGTTTTCGTCTTATACCTTGCCCGAGTCCTGTTGGTCACTCCATGCACAAACCGCTGCGTGGAACCGAATGGGCGAGCGATATCCGTTTCCCGACACCGACGAGGGCCTAAGCCCATTCGAGGTCGCTCTCCCGAACAGAGCCTGGGCGTACAAACATATCTATGGAGAAGAAGGGAACTTACTAACAACGATTAACGGGATAGTCGAAACAAGCGGCGGCCGCCTTTGGTTTGAGCCCGGGCCCGACGGCAGGCCGTTCACCAAACTCGTCATCGGCCCGGTGGGGAAACAGGAGGGTGGCAAGATGTCGCATGATGCGATCCTCGGCCTTGTTGAGCTTTGGATTGCGGTTCGGCAATCTGTCAAGAGTGCGGTGGCGAGGGTAAGTATGGTTGACCAGATTCGTCAAGCGTATGCGGTAGTGAGGCAAAAGGGGGCAATGAAGGCGCTGGACGAGCTGTTGGCATCCATTGCAACCAAAGAGGCGGTGATGCAGCGCGCGTTGGAAGTCCTGGATGGCGAGATTGATGGGCCCTGCAAGTTGGCCCAGGATCCTAGGAAGGAATAGATTGGAGCGGTTGGTAACAAGATGAGATGTTGACGCGCGGCATCTGAAGTAGAAACGCTAATTACCTATTTAAAGGAGACAACAATAGTGTCAATTACGAGCTTCACTAGATTAAGAGACCAAGTGAGTAATCTAACTATCTACCTTTACTCGCAATACAAAACCCCCCAATGCTCCCTCAAGACATCATTTCAATGTTAGGCCGCAACCAAGACCCCGCGATACCTCATCTTCCCCTCTCTCAGCTTGGTCATGGCATTAACGACACCAGCCTGCGTCAATGGGAACTTCTCAATAATTGGCTTGATCCCCTGTTTCCCTGCAAATCGCAACATGGCTCGCGTGCTCGCCGTCGGTGCGGTTGCAGATCCGACAATCTTCAGGCCATAGATGACCAAATCCAAGGGCGAGACCTTGAGGTGCTCCATACTAATGGTCAGGGGGAACACCAGAGCCCCTAGTGCCATGACGGGGAAGAATCTGTATAGGTGTGTTAGTCCCGATCGGCGACGTGATAGAAGGGATTGAAGACGGCACGTACGATTTCATATCCGGTGCCACACTCGTAGTAATCAAGAGCGCGTGGATCTTTTCCACTTCCTCGAGGCTTCCAGCACTGGTGGCGTAGAATTCAGAAGCGCCTAGCTCCAGCGCCTGTTGCCGCTTACTCTCAGTGCCCGAGAATACAACGACCTCCATGCCCATCTTAGCGGCAAACTGGATGGCGAGGTGACCGAGCCCACCGACACCGAGGACGCCCACGCGGGAACCCGGCTTGAGGCCATAGTCGGCCAGCGGAGCCCACACGGTGGCACCGCCACACATCAGGGGGCCGGCGTACTCTGAGGCGATCTCCTCGGGGATCTTAAACAGTGCCGAGATATCCCAGGCGACAGCGGTGCCGAAGCAGCCTTGGTCAAGGTCGGCGGTGCCGAATTCCGTCTTGTTGGCGCACTGGTTCTGGCGGCCCGTCAAGCAGGCATCGCAGTGGCCGCAGAACTTGTGGAACCAGCTCATGCCGACGCGGTCGCCGACACGGAACTCGGAAACGGCGTGCACCATGGAGCCGACCTCGGTGATGACACCGATGCCTTCGTGTCCGAGTCCTTGGTCAACGTGGCGGTAGTGTTCGTCTGTGCCGCAGACTCCGCAGTGGGAGACCTTGACGATGACCTCGGTTGGTCCCGGGTCGCGGTGGCCTGTGGCTTCGACGATCTCGCCGCTTGCCGAGCCTTTGAAGACGGTGAAGTCGACACCCATTTTGGCCAAGTAATAGCTTAGTCTTTAGATGAGGAGTACGAGTAATGAAGTGTTGATATAAAGGGGTTAGGGAGTTGTCGATGGGTGAAATTTGAGTGTAGTGGAATGAAAAAAACTGGCGATTATTGCACTGTATTCCGGGGTTCTTATACTCGAAGTTTCGGCACCGCGAACGTCTTGATGATCCTTCGAAAAAGCTGCTTGATAATCGCCGCCGTTGCGTGAGTCGTGTAAGTCGTCTGTGTGCCCACCAAGGATGCTCCACTTTTGCCCGCAAACCACTCGGCACGACCCACTTCTGCCCGCAACTGCCCCACATATGCCCGCTGCGGTAAGATTTTGTGAAGCAACTTTATTTTCCCGAGCGCATCCACTCGATGTCCGATGATGCCCTCAAATCACCGCCGTCGTTGCACGGTACCCCCGGCATGCCCGCAGCAGCCCTCTTACACGCAGCTGACAAAACGATCCGCTCAAACGTCTCGAGATCTGCCCGGCCAATCATGCCCAAACTCGAGATGAAGGCGCTCGCCGTCGTCGTGTCGTCCCCGGGTCCCGCTGCTCTTTCGGGGGACTCCTCGCGGTCATCATAGAATTCCCTCGAGTACCACGCTCTCGCGGGCCGCGTCGACACAGGCAGCATGTCCAGCGCAACCGTTTCCACACACTGCCCATACCGAAAAGCTGTGTACAATGTGTACAACTTGAAGGCGATGAAGACGGTGCGACGGATGCTCTCCGCGAGGATCCACTTCTCCCAAGTTTGCTCTGTGACCGCTGCTGTTTGAGTTTCCTGCGCTTCTAGCTCCTCTACGTCGGTGATAGTATTATCCGCGGACCGGAGCAGCCGAAGGCCTTGCGCCCGGACGGCGTACGCCTGCCGCTCTGAAACCTCCCGCTGCTCAACGCCGCCGTAAAAGAGTCGGATGATCTGGTAGAGAACAAGGGCTTGAAAACGGGCTAGGTCATCGAGAAGCCACCGGTTGGCGGTACTGGCCCTGGGGGTAGCCAGGAGCAGGTCGTTGGTCTGAGCGTCGAGAGCCTGGAACAGGATGTGTCGGTTGTGGTCGTTGAGCGACGCACACCCGGCACTAATGCCAAACGCCGTGAGAAGCGGGCCAGGGAGCCTACCGCCCTGGAATAGCGCCTTGTGGATGAAGACGGTCTCGCCGCGGTCGGCAAAGGTGAGCGGGGATTCGCGGAGCAGATCGAAGACCCACGACATATGGTCGTATCCTGGGAGGTTTGACACAGGCTGGAGGCGACCTAGGTTACCGAGAGATCTGGGGGGCAGTATGTTGCACGGAGCTGTCCTCTTGCGGGAGAACGTTTTCGAACGCACAACGGCACGGCGAGCGCCACCGGCCTCCGAGTGGTCCGGCTCCGGGGACTGCCGCAGTGGTGGTGGGTATAGGTAGGTACAATCCTTGTTCCTTTGTCTGCATCTTGCGCAAACGGGGTGTGCCAGGTCGCATCTCCGCCGTTCCCGATAACAGGCGTCGCAAGATTGTCGGCGGAGTGACATGTTGCCTTGGTTGTTGAATCAGGCGTGTTTGAGAAAGAAGCAGCTGAATCGTAATCATTTCCAGCTGTCGATATTTTTGAGGTTGGCTTGCTGACAAATCTTGCAGCACGGAAGTGCATGATAAGAACCTCCTAGAGCGTCGCCACTTGTTGTGGAGCTCACCCATTACGTTAATCCGTAATACCACACCTGAGGCCACCGCCGAGTTCTTTAAAAACAATTTAGATGATTCTAGATACTTGGTTTTTCTTAACACCGTTGATGGGAATCTGATTCATATAGTACTTACACATGACTGTATGTAAATCCACCTTTCCACGGGGTGACCCGGTATTATCGCGATCGTTTTGTGGCCTGGAAATGGGTCGTTAACGGTTTAAGGTTAAAACGAGTCTGTTAAAGGAGAAACCTGGGGTTCCTCGCTATAGCCAGAAAAGCGACAGTCTAAAACAAATAGGTCAAGTCCAATCCATTGACATTCGGTCAAATATCAATAGATTTGATTAATTGACTCTTTTTCGTTATTTCACTTTCTGGATTTATTCTCTTTTGTCTTCTTTCATTTTTTCTGACTTATTCTTTTTGGTCTTTTTTCACTTTTGTAGAAAAGTGAATTATCCTGGGACTTGATCTGCCGCTTTTTTTGGCCAAAGCGAGGGTTCTCAGCCTTACTCAGAAGTAGCGAGGAGGTTGATGGCTTACCATAAGTCGAACAATAAAGTTTAGGTACCTTACTCCTGTTGAGATGCTGCATTGAATCTGTGTTGAATCAGGCTGGAGTCCTCCCATATTAGCCTCCCACTTCGCTCTCTCCCACTGCTCATCAATACCTGAAATGTATGGAGAATTAGTCGGGATTCATATCTAAAGAGAAGCAGGGGACGGGCTGTTACGCTCTGGTCAACATGGTGTTCGGCGTTGGAAAAGCTCCTGCCATAAAAGGATGATTGATGACTTCGGGTCGGTTAGGGTTGCTCGCTTGGAGTTGTCGCATCACAAACAGCGACCATGTCTGGGTAAAATATTTCCTTGATAGGTCTCAATTACTAACGATAACTGGAAGAAAAGGATGAGGACATCATTCTATTAGGTAGCCAAGTATAAATTAACGCCAACCCAGAACAAACGCCCCCATGCCTCTCAAGTTGATAAACAGAACTGAATGCAACATTCCATAACGACGTAGTCTGCAATCTGGTGGCGGCGTAGCTACCCCAACCACACGCTAGAGGCTGCTACAATTCCTGGTCCTCCCTTAACAAGGGGTATGGGCGCTTCGGGCCATGAATCCAGTGCGGATCTCGTTTGAAAACGTAGTCGAAAACGCCCCTGGGATTATTTTTGAGCCACACGTGTTGCTGGTGCAAATGCAAGTACATCGCCTCGATCAAGTCGTACTCCTCAATCCATAACCCAAACCACGAGCTCATCAAAACGGCCCGGTCGGACTCAGCGAGCCCATCGAGGAACTCTTTATACAAGTCAAATCGCCGTCGCAGTTCGGGTATTCGCGCGTCTGGTACATCGGAGCCGACATCGAGCCGTGCCTCCCCCGACTTGTCAAAGCCAAGCCCCGCAAGGTAGTCAGGTAGTCCATCTGCCTCCTTCTCCCCGGGGGGTGGCGGGTCTTGATGGTTTTGATAGTACCACCCTTGGCGCACCAATCGCCAGCCAAATAATAGTTGGTATTCGATTTTCCCGATGTGGACCGCCAGCTCGGACATGGCATGGTCGGTGAGCTCTTTGGCTAACAAGTCGACATCGTTGTGAATCCTGAGATGGCAGTGGTTGCAAACCAGGTCCACTCCGTCTAGCGGTACGTTGTGGGAGCCATGTCGAAGCATGCTCGTGCGGAATGCACCTGACAGCTGCCAGATCTGGCAAGACTTACAGTATATGACATAGAGGTTGACGTGTCGGATCGTGGTGGATTCTGCCACAGCTCGCCATGCCTTTGGTGAGTCGTGGGATGATGTGCGCCCAATTAAATCTGGGTACGTTTGGTCCTGAAAGGCTGGTATAAAGATGTCTCGGCTGATCACGATCTCTTTCGCTGAGCGACTGCGTTGGCGCAAGCAGTCGATGCATCTCCGCTTTAGGCGACTTATGCCGACAGACCATTGGCGCAGCCTGGCTTCGCTGCCGTTGTCGGGGACCGTGACCAGGACGAATGGGTGATTGGCCGCATTCTGTGCCACAGCGGCGCGGTGTTGTCTCGCAGCCTGAACTCGCCGCGCGCGTTCTTCAAACATTTTGGCAGTCCTTTCCTGAATTCTCACCCATCGGGCCGCGGGATCAAGAGGCTCCCACTCTGTGACGGCCATTCTTGTTGCTTCCACGCAATCTGGTGTCGGTTTGCGATAAGACTCGCGGAGGATGGCGTGGTTGTTGAATAGCATATGCGTGCGCAGTTTCATGCAACCGCAGCAGGCATACTTGTTGGCTTCCCACGCATCGCTGGTATAGGCTGGGATGGATGCTTGGATGTCCAAGTCGAAGCGTGGCACAATGCCGCCATGTTCCGGTGTCAGCTCGAGGGCTAACAGCCGCTGTTGGAAGTCGCGGCGGGTCGGCTGGATCAAGGCGCGCCACGACCGTGAGGTTTGCGAGAGCGCGATGAGGCTAATGGGGTCTAGGGACCGCACGACATCGCCGCAAAGCTCAACGGGTAATGTGAAACCGGGAAGTAGGGCCATATTGGGTTATCACGTTGTGTCAATCTTGTTTTGGAGGGTGGTGTTTCTCGGAGATGTGACGTTGATGCCCATCGGAGTGGGGGGCTTGGGGGGTTTGGGGGGTTTGCTCAGGTTTCCCCACTTTCTTTCGCCTTCTCCTCCCGCACGAGTCAAGACTAAATCAACTTCTGTTGTCCAGTTTCTTCTAGTTTTGCCTTTGCCGCAAGCTAGCATAGTGTAGTGTAGCGACGAGCAAGCAATTCGGGGGGAAAGCTGAAACCAAACCCGAGCAGCCTTCTTCTGCTGCAGAAGTCGAGATGTTGATCCTGAAAGCGGACGGTCTCGACCCGTCCCGTCTTGCAGCGCTGGCAGGCATCAGCATTCGACTGGCGTGGGTTTCTGGTTGCTGTGCCGCAGGGTGCCACAATTATCGACACACAGCCAATGAAAT
This sequence comes from Dichotomopilus funicola, assembly GCF_033296635.1. NCBI lineage: Eukaryota > Fungi > Ascomycota > Sordariomycetes > Sordariales > Chaetomiaceae > Dichotomopilus > Dichotomopilus funicola. The sequence goes on from NW_026944126.1 coordinate 36,645, forward strand.
GCTCGGTTTGTCTGTGATTACTCAGGCCCCCGTCGAATGTGCCCCTGCTACGATCGGCGAAGCTTTCACGATGCGCCAGATAAAGCTCAAGCGCCGCCCGCAAACACCAGCGCTGGCTGTCGAGATGGGGCGTCGCGTCGAAGTCGAGATTGGCGCGCTGACGTGAGACCTAGACAAATAGGTCAGCCGCCGCGGCAGCATAAAAACAACGAGAATTCACCATCGCGAGTTTGGGGATCGTTGCCGGTTTTAATCGTGCTCAATTGTCTGCCAAGCCGTTGGAATTCCGCCTGCCTGACTTTGCTTCGGCCAACAATTCACAATGGACCCTCATCACGTTCAGCCCGGGCAGCCGGCGCCATACCACCACCTGGCCGACGCCCACCAGGAAAAGGCTGCGCAGTTTCAATACCAGCAACCGGTGTACGAACAGTACGGCGCCCAAGAACCGCCCAGGGGAGCGGCAGCAGAGCCAACAATTCTCAACATCACTCGCGGTGTCGCCCTCGCCGCGATTGGCGTCGTGATCTTCCTGCTTGTCACCGTCATTGGCCTTAGCGCGGGTCTCGGCGTGAGCCAGCGGGACCTGCATCAGGCACAGAGCGATTTGGGGGTCGCCCAGTCCGCACTGTCGTCGGCGAGGTAAGGACATGTGAAGAAATCCGCATGACACGGGAAATGGAGGCTGACTTGCCAATCAGTGCCGCGCTGGCGACCGCTATGATCGCACCATCTTCAACAACATCCACGGGGCCTTCTTCTACTTCCGCTTCCGCAACACCTACAGTAACGCCAGACCAGATCGACTGCCCCAAAGTCAACGGGACCTTCTACACAGCAAGCACGGGCGGGAAACAGTTCAAACGCCTCTGTGGAGTTGACTATGGTGGCCAAGGCGAAGCAGTGGACATTGGCCACGTCGATACGCGCAACCTGGACGGCTGCATCGACGCGTGTGCGGCCCGATCGAACTGCACCGGTGCCGGGTGGGGAGTCATCAAGGGGGATAAGGGGCCGCTGCACTCGTGCTGGATGAAAACGAACTTGACCAAGTCGCACAACGCCACGTCGGATTGGGCCTTTGCGGTGTTGGTGAAGGACAACTAATTGGGTACCTCGTAGCCGGGCAGGTTTAGCTGGAATAGAAGCGTGTTTCGCATGTTGGTTCCTGAGAAATCCCCATGTCCGCTGCGTGCCACAACAGCACGGAAAGGGGGCGCAGGGGCCGGGACGAAATGTGATTGTACAAAGTAGTGTATGACATATGCACATATCCTCTGTGGCGTCGGCGAGACTCTCCTTCATCCGTGCACATTTGTCCATTCCGGCCCCTTGGTTGAGCCGCCGGGGTGGACGTTGCCGTCTTTCGGGATGCAAAGCACTGACGCAGAGAGACTGGTGTCGGTTGTGTCACCCATTTCATGGAAACCCGGTTTTGAGGATTGCCTCACGTTTTGCACGTTTACCCCTGGCAAAGCCCCCTCGCCCCGTCTCACCGTCAATGTCATCGTGCGAAGAGTGTAATTTCTTGACACGGGCCAGGTCCAGCCTGGGAAATGGCCCACGACTGGGGATCCTGGCCCCTTGCCTGAATCGTCTTGCTGGCGCCGTTATTGGCCCAACTTCCTCCTTGTTTCTGTGCCATCCAATGCACTTTTTCTGGAACATGCAAGGGTACCGTCGAGCGAGTGCTTTTTCCCCAGGAATTTCTTACGCTCGGGCCCTCGCCTAAGCCCACTTTGCGAGTTCATGCAGCTCAGCAGTGGCCCGAGCTCGCCAAGCTCGGGGCAGACGAGCGATGCACGGCCCACGGACCCGAGAAATTCTACTTGCTCCACAAATGGTCTTCTAGACCTACACTAATGCTACTAGCTTTTCACCAACATTCCTTCAAACGAGAGATTCATCTTCAGCCGTCGCAAGGTACCACAAGACTGGGCGAAAAGTCCAGGTCTCGTTTGACACAGCCGGTTTTGTGTTTACACACTACCTGCTGGAGAAATTGCGACGTTTCCTTTGACAAAAATGCGGGTGGGTCCGCCATGCCCAACCCCGGATCGGCGTCCCTGCTTCCCGAATTTTGAACCCCTCACCTCCGGCAGGGCCGAGCCTGCCTGCCCGTGATTCGAAGCCGAGGCGAAGTCGAGTCTGAGACAAGCCAGACAATCACTCCAACCAAGTTCACGAGAAAACCGACGACTCCCAACACATTTGACGACACTAACCCCTTCACAGCGTATTCACAGCGTATCCAGTAGTTGACCAACCGTGCGTCGCAGGTGCCAGTGTGCCATCCCCTGGCCCCTTGCAGACCGTCGGCTGCTGACCGCATGGGGCACAGCACTTTTTGTGAGGATTGGCCAATTCGTCTTTGCGCTAGAGTTTTCCACTTGCCAGTTTCCGGCTGTCATTGACAACCGCGCGATCCCAGTTGTCCCAGCAGAGAGAAGAATCGTCGCAAGTGGTCTTTGGGGCGAATCCTTCCCAAAGAGGCCCCACGGCACAATCTCGACCCAGCCATCTCGTCCCAAGACGTTCCAACGAGCCGTCGAAACAAGAGCGGAGCGATTGGCTGCCTTGGCTGCGCTGCCTTCTCTTGCATTTTGCCATTTTAACCACCCGGAGCTCGCTGCGATCGACGCGGGCGAGCACGTCAACGTGCAGCGGAGCTGGCCTTCGCTTGTGGGCAAGCGAAAGTGCGCTGAAGACAAGAGAAATAACGAAACAACATTTTTTTGACACGAACGGCGGCTTCGGGACGACAACCTGATCGTGCTGACCTGACGTGGGCACGGACGAACAAACAAGTGCTGGACTTTGCACAGTCGTCCAATGTGGGATGCTTGTCGCGTGTCGATCTGTCTCTGCGGGGAAGTGAACCACAGCGGTTCTTGGCTAGCAAGGGGAAGCTTCCCCCAGGCTTCCACGAACGGCCGCCCTCAATGGCGGCCCCCTGGTGGTTCGAGCTGAACTGGTTAGTGTACGAATAGTTTGTTCTCCAAACACTGGGTCGATGCTCGGCAGGTGAGTTGTTGCAATGGCGGCCCAGACGCAGCCATCACGCTCATCGCGGGGAATTTTCCCCGCTTCATGTGTTGCTCGTCCGTGGCGATAGCCGCAGCCGGCTCGGGGACGGTTGTCCGTGACGCCGTTTGGGGTGTCGCGCCAAGGGTTTTGACAAGTTGGTGCATCGAGGAGGGTTCCATCGGCCATTCTTCATCCTGCAGCGCCACCCCGGACTCTTCCCAGTTCGGTCCACTTCCCACCCGGACAGGGATGGGGACTTCCAACTGACACACTGTCACCTGGGGGCCGCCCTGGCACCCCAGGCCTTACTGGAACTTCTCTGTGGGTTCCGGGGAAGCTGGTTGCTTTGCCTCGCTTGTTATTAACTGCCATCCATCCCCTTCCCGGGGGCCATCTTGTGGTGTTGATTTTGCTTTGCCAACTCTCCCGGACCAACCGCCGACCCCGGACTGCAACCGGACCGCCGACAGCTCGACGACAGATTCACAAGCGAGGAGGGAACGGGTGTGTCGGTCGCCGCCATGTCGTCCAAGGTCAGACCAGACTCCGCGTCGGCGGACTACGACGATGTCGACGTGCCCCGGTTCCAGCGTGTGTACTGGACCCGGGAGCCCCATCTGCGGAAGCTGTATGGCATGGCTGTGATTCTCATGGTGGCCTCGGCCACGACCGGGTACGACGGCATGCTTGTCAACACATCGCAGCAGATCGATGCCTGGAACTACTTCTTCTTCCCCGAGCTCAAGGACAACAAGGACCTTAAGGATCCCATTCTCGACAGCAAACTCGCCATCCTCGTCAACATGTTCAACATTGGGTCCATCGTCTCGTTTTTCATCACGCCGTATGTCGCCGACAACTACGGCCGACGTCCTGCCATTATCGCTGGCTGCTTGTTCATGATTACCGGCGGCTTCTTGACGGCCTTTTGCAACGGTTATGGAAGTGAGTGAACCGTGTCATGCTGGCATGGTCCGGTGCGTCAACTAACCCCGAACAGTGTACATGGGTGGTCGTTTCGTCCTTGGCTTTGGCAATTCTCTCGCCCAAATGGCCTCCCCGCTGCTGCTGACAGAGATCTGCCATCCGCAACACCGTGGCCCGGTCACAGCCATCTACAACTGTTTGTGGAACGCCGGCGCGCTGCTTGTCTCGTGTATCGCCTGGGGCACTGCCAATATCCAGGGGAGCGGCTCGCTCGACTGGTCCTGGCGTTCTATCACGCTCCTCCAAGTTCTCCCATCGCTCATCCAGCTCATAGGCATCTGGTGGATCCCCGAGTCGCCGCGCTTCCTTGTCAACAAGGAGCGTCACCAGGAAGCTTTCGACATCCTCACCAAGTGGCACGCGGGCGGAAACCCTCACAATGCGACCGTGCAGTTCGAGTTCCGCGAGATCCGCGAGACCATCCGGATCCAGAAGGAGACGGAGCGGTCGACTAGCTACCGGGATTTCCTGCGCACGCGTGGCAACCGCTGGCGCCTGGCCATCATCATCTCTCTCGGCGTCATCTCGCAGTACAGCGGTAACGCCCTCTTCTCCAACTACATGAATGCCATCTACTTGGGCGCCGGCATCGACAGCCAGAACCAGAAGTTGGCTATGTCCACCGGCAAGACGCTGCTCGATCTCTTCGTCACGGTTGCGGCGGCGCTCAATGTCGATCGCTACGGTCGCCGCCCGCTATTCCTTATTGCTATGGTCGGCATGGTGTTGTCCTTCGTGGCGTGGACCATTACTGGCGCGATCTACGAAAACTCGAGCGAGCTCAACGTGCAGGCCGGCTACGCACAGCTCGTCTTCATCTGGATCTTTGGCATCTTTTACGATATCGGTTTCTCAGGTCTGCTTGTGGCGTACGCGCTAGAGATCCTGCCGTTCCACCTCCGTGCCAAGGGCATGATGATTATGAACATCACTGTGCAGGCCGTGCTGGCCATTTCCAAGTGTGTTCCACCCTCCGTTCCCTGCCTTATGACGAGAAACTTGATGCTAACTACCGTAGCCAAACCAACAAACTCGCATGGGAACGACTCCCGCATCACTGGCATTTCATGCTGTTCTACACAATCTGGGATCTCTGCGAGCTTGTCTTTGTGTGGTTCTTCTACGTGGAGACTAAGGGGCCGACGCTCGAAGAAATTGCGCGCATCTTTGACGGCGATGGCGCGGTCGGTCACGTTGACATGCACGAGGTGCAGAAGGATATATTTGCCATGGAGGACCGTCAACATCACGAGCACGAGCTGCCTGGGCGCGCTATGTAATGGGAGGGGTTTGACTTTGGGAGTCTGGCGCTGGTTCTGTTTGCTAAGATACCACTCATGATTATGATATGCTTTTCCATGACTCATTCCTGTGCTGCTATGATGCGACTTGACAATGTGACTCTGAGGATGACAAGTTCTTCCCAAGATATAAGATTGCTATGATGGCTGATATTCCTCCTCGCCAGCTTTACAGATTCCCCTTTAATCCCCTTTCATGATGGCGTTCCCTACCTCAACATTATGCTGACAATTACTTCTCCTCAGCCTGCTTCTTGACCTCCCTGCCCAACCGCGAATGTTGACTGCGCCAACCTCGGCCCGACGCGTCCACCAGAGTGCGCACCCACTCATCCGTCCCCGTCGCCTCATTCCGGATCGCCGCGTTCCCCGTCCCCATCAGCGTCGGCTGCATGTTAAGGTAGATGGACTCGTAAGCACCTTTGGGCACGCAAAACGCCTCGTGAAAGACACCGATATGCTTATATCCCTTGGCCGTGCACTCCTTCTCATACCACTCCCACGCCCGGCGATGGATAGGATCATGCGCGAAGCGATTCAGCCCCTCGAGATCGCGGAAGTAAAACACCGACAGGAACATGTTGTGTGAGGATGCCTCGTTGCCCTTGCAGGTCGTCATGCCCAGACAGCCGAGTTCTTTCGCTCGGTCTAGGATGTCTTGGTTGCATGCCATCCCCTGCTCATCTAGGCCCTTAGCCGCGGGCGAGAAGGGGCCGAGCGGGTGGTTCAGGCGGGCGCCGATGAGGAAGACTACGACGTTCTCACCTGCCGGGGTCGAACCGAAGATGGAGGAGGATTTTTCGTTGGTGCGGAGCGGGTCGTAACTAGCTTGGGGTAGTTGGGCGGAGGTGCGTCCTGGGATCACGCCGCGTTGTTGGGTGATGTAGTGGTCCAGGGATGTCAGTTGGCGGATGGTTATGACGGCAGCGCGCAGGAGGATGAGGGCGGCTGGGAGGGAGGCGTAGCGGGCTGGGAGGACGAGAAATAGGAGGCTTTGCACGGCGGCACCCAGGGTCATCAGCGTGGGGAGGGAGAATGAGTCTTTTATGAGACTGTGCTTGGGATGTTAGCTGCGTGCGTTGAGAACATGGTAGATATAGTCTCAAGTCTGGGCACTTATCAAGTGGTCTGGGCGCCGCTGCCGGAGCGGCTTTTCGGCAGGTGGGAAGATCGGAGTAAACGGAGCTGGCGCCATGTTATTTATTTTGTGTGAAGAGCCTTTGTTTCGGGATCGAAAAGGGGGTGGTTAGCTCGAGGGGGGCTAACGTCTCTTATATCCGTGCAACGGCCTTGGTGTTGCACCGCAGCGGAATCACTCTTGCCCAATTGGGCGGTGTTTGTCTTTTTTTACGCGAGTGCGAGTATGCGAAACGGAGTCAACAACAAGAAGGATCCTCAAGGAACGTCCGTGATTGGGCCAAGTCCGTCCTTCGTCCACACCTCGGCTCGTGAGATGTCCCGATTGCTTTGCACTGCCCGTTTGCTGGGCGGCGCCGTGGTTTTTAAATACTGATCGATTGCATCGATGGATTCCAAACGCGCGTCCCACGTAAGCACTTGCGAGAAGAGTCGCAAATGCCGCTGCGGGCCGAGCGGTCGCTAAGATTTACTTATGTGGGACGTGTACGGAGACGTGTGCACTTGGCGGTCAGGTCAGGAGAGCCGAATCAGTCGATTGCAGATCGATTTTAGTTGAACTTGAACAACGACACGTATCTCGGCTGAGCACATCTTCCAAGACACCAATAAAGACGAGCCAACTCCCTGGTTCGACTGATGTTGATGTTATCTATTGTTTTTGAGCAATGCGACGGGCGACCGAATCCACGAAGCTTGGCAGAGGTTGAGACCCCAAAACAGAGTTAATGCCAGAATGGGAATCGATGGGAAGTGAGTTTCTTATTTTCGGCCTAAGTCAGCCTGTATTTAACGAGCAAAAGATCTTCACGCAATTTAAGAGCGTCTCGCCCAGATTTATAAGTGTGTGCACATGTAAATTAACCCTACTGAAGGTTATGTTAAGATCTTAAGTCATACAACTAACTACCTTGGGAACCACAGCACTATCTACACTACAGATGAATGAATCGCCCAATCCTCCTCATTAACGGCCGAATAATAACCCTCTCCCAAGAACCCCGATCCGATTACACTCCCAGCTCACACTCGCCAGCTTATGACTACGCGTTAATTACTTCCCTGGCCTCCATGAATCCACTACCTGGGGCTCTCACACCGGAGCCTGAGCCACCCGATCTCCATTCGACACACCAGTGGTCGTACCCGGGACAGCTCCGCCCGTCGTGCCTTGGGTCGTACCAGTGGTGGTGCCAGTAGCATTGGTCAGCGGCCGGTCTTTTTCCGGGTCTCCGCCTCCGTGCACGGCGCCGTGTTGTTGGTTCTCCCGGCGATAGCTGGCCCACATCAGGGCCTCTTGGATGGTGTTGAAGAGGAGAAAGACGCTGGTCTTATGTTAACAAATTGGGAGACTGCCAACGGTGAAGTGGATGACTTACAATCCGATGATGTGGAAGGCTTGGACAGTGTGCTTGAGGCCGCAGTGGCGGGTGGTGTTAGGGGAGAAGTAGCGGCACCGGTTTCCCGCGTAGTCCTGAGACGAGAAGATCAGGGAGGTGAGCCATAGGTAGGTTAGGGCCATGTTAAGCGGCAGCAAGTATCCGCGGTAGGACTTGAGGGCCGGGAGGACCATGGCGATGAGGTAGATGAATAGCGTTAGGACGGCCTGGGATGAGTGTTAGCGAGAGGGCTTTCGGTTGACAGGTGATTTCTTGCGCAGACTTACGATGACTTCATTGTACACCAGGTGCGTCCCTCTGTCGCGCCAGTGCCGCAGAAAGTACGACAGGATGCCTGTGATGATCACAGACGAAGCGAGGATGATGAAGTTGTTGGCACTCAGTAGGGTGCGCGCAATGCGCCCGTTGAAGAAATTGCCGATGGTGTTCATGGTGGCGGTTGTGCAGACACAACCAAGACTGGACAGAAAAGATGAATTGACAAGAAAAAGATGGAGGCGGGCGAGAAGCTAATCATCTCTGCTTGTTATATCTCTATCCCGAAGCTCGTCGTCTGTATTTTGTGCACGGCCTGAGCGCCGGACCTGCATTGTTATTGGCATGGTGCATTGCATAGGCGCTGTGCGAGTCAGATGTACAGGCCCGAGCGGTCTGGCTGGCAAGCTCATGACGTTGGGGCAGTTCTAAAGAGGAAATCAGCTATGGTCAAGGTGGCATGATGACGGCATTGAAGCTGTTTCCTCTTAGGGGATCCTTGTTGGTGTTTATAGGGCACGGAGTTGTTTTCCGATGTTTGGTGTTGTGGTTTATGTTACGGATGAGCTTTGCATTGAATGCCGACGTCATGACCGTTGGCCGGCAGCGTGTGATATGTTTATTGTTCAATAGTGCCAAGCTTTTACAGTGGCCAGCTATTTACGGTCTCGCGATGCAGCTATTTTGAATCGAGAAAATGGAGTGATTCTGATGAGTTTCAACTTTCTCTGTGGTAATACTGTGTGTTTTAGACGGTTCGCTGTGGCCCAAAAAGTGGCAGACTAAGTCCCTGGATAATTTACCTTTCTACAAGAGTGAACGAAGACAAAAAAGAAGAAGTGCAGAAAGTGAAAAAAAGACGAAAAAGAGTAACTCAATAAAAATCTGTCAGGATTTGATCGAATGTCGATGGATTAAACTTCAGCTATCTGTTTTAGTCTGCCGCTTTTTTGGGCCACAGCGAGGACCGCTCGTTATAGCCAACCTTTCGAGATAAACACTTAAATGTAACGATGTGTAATGTATCCGTACGAAGGTAGAAATGAGCGTCATTCCAAGTCTATTTCTAGCTCTCTCATTCGACCGCCTCGTGAAACTCGGAAGGACTTCGCGAATGCCTTGGAAGCCTTCTAGAATGTCCCGGCATTCGGTTTCGGCACGTCAACGGCCGGGCGGAAACAACCCCCGGAGGTCGATTCTCCCAGTGAACTCCGTGTTTCCATTTCCGGCCAAGGGACGTGACATTTATACCCACGAGGCGTGGAGCCGGCCGGTACCGCGGTTGCTGCCGATCCGGTTAATACCACAACGAAACACAAAATGCGGAGAGCGTCGCGATTGGATTTCTCCGCGCGTCCCTTGAGGATCGTCCCGGCTAAAAGCTGCCTGCCCCTGGCTATGCATGCCTCACGTCACGTTATTAAATAAAGTCGAAGGGCCTGTGTTTGGTGAACTTGTGAAGAAACACCAGCTGGAGTCAACAACGTACACTCTTTTTCGCACAACCATACAATTCCACCATGTCGCGGATGGCCAGACTCCTCGCGGGGGCAGCGGTTGCCCCGGGCGCGCTGGGCACCTCGCTCATTGCGTCGCACTTTTCCGGCACCCTCTACTCCTTGTCGCTGGCGACCGCCGACTCGACCGGCACTCTCACCGTGACATCCCAGGCCACCGGCTGCGGGCTCACGCCGGCGTGGATTGAGCTGTACTCGGACACCAACACCCTGTACTGCTTCGACGAGTCGTGGACCGGCTCCGGGTCCAGCGCCGAGTACAGCATCGGAAACGACGGCTCGCTTTCGTTGACCGGCAACCTCAAGACCGGTGGTAACACCGTCCACGGCAAGTTGTATGGTGGGGAGGACGGCAAGGGTTTCGTGGCGACGGTCGAATAGTACGTTTTCTTGTCCCTTTTCGAGTTTGTAAGAGCTTCCCCCGACAGTCGGAGAGACAGACTGACACAAATCGACAGCACCCCCTCGACCCTCACAACCTACAAGATGCCTGTGTCCGACGGCGAGGTGGTGAAGCTGGAAAAGTTCACCATGAGCGAGGCTGGCCCCAACCCCCGCCAGGACGTGCCCCATCCTCACATGGCGCAGGTGGACCCGACCGGCAAGTTCATCCTCACGCCCGATCTCGGCGCCGACCTGGTGCGCATCTTCAAGATCGACGCCACCACGGGTGAGCTCACCGCGTGCCCCGAGGGCCAGGCCGGTGCCGGCGACGGTCCGCGCCACATCGAGTTCTGGGAGTCCGCCGACGGCCTGCAAAAGGCGTACGTCGTCAACGAGCTCGGCAACTCGGTCAGCGCTTGGGATGTCGCCTACCCGGAGGACGAGTCCGGCTGCCTCGCGCTCAACATCACCCAGACTCTGTCGACCTATGCGCCGGGTGAGTCAGGCGGCCCCAACACCAAGGCTGCTGAGGTCCGCATCGTCGACAACTTCCTGTATGCCACGAACCGCGCCGATGAGACGTTCGGCTCGGAGCAGGACTCGATCGCCACGTACACCATTGACCCCACTACGGGTGAGCTGGCCTGGCTCGAGGCCGCCAACTCGTACTCGTACTACCCGCGTACGTTTGTGTTTAACAAGGATGCTACTCTTCTCGCGGTTGGCGGTCAGACCTCGTCCAACGTGGCTATCATTGCTCGCGACCCAGAGACTGGCAAGCTTGGCGACCTCGTGGCTACCCTGGATGTTGGCCAGAAGGGCCGTGCCGGGCAGGAGGATGGGCTGAGCGCTGTTGTTTGGGTGGAGTAAGGCGGTGACCTTTGTCTGTATTTTGATTACCAGTTGATCGCAGAGTAGCATTAGGTAGAGCTGCCGTAGTAAATACCTCTAGTGAATCACTGTTTTCATCGTTTCTTACTCTCAACCAAGGCACATCTCTGGAAAAATGGCACTTGAAGATGTCCTGCAATCTCTTTGCACTATACTATACCAGGGGCAAAACACTGAAGGAAACAGAGAAAAGTTGGGATGGTTTTGGGCCATACAAATACCAAAGATTGCAACGGCGGTCTTGAAAATTAAGACGAATGCAAACCGCTAACTATCACACAAACAAAACAATCCCATGCTAACGTCTCAAAATAGGCTTCCAGTGCTTGAGATACACTAAAAGTTATCGTGGTCGGAAGAGATAGGAAGAAATGACATGAGGAAGAGAAGACTTCATGAAACGGTGAGCCAATGAGCGTCACCTGTGTTGTTTGATTTGGCAAGTGGGGCATCTCGTGCATGCGCCACCACTGTCCCCTGGAACTCCAAGCATGAGATTCTCGGTGTCATAACGTCACTGGCATGATATCTTCCCAGAAAGAGTTCGTGAGAGAGGCATGGACGTACCTACCTAATTGCCTTGTCAGGGATGGAACGTCATCAAAAGGATGGGACCCACAAACAACGTGGAAGGCGTGGTAGAGAAATTACTTGGTTTGGGATGAGCTTGACTTCTGCATCCCGTATGACACGCCTTGGGGCGCGCTCTTTCAACACCCTTTGACTGTTGGAAAGTTAAGGCTATAGAGAATATTGACTACAATAATTTCCCACGCCCGCCTCGATCCGAATTTCTTCTTCTACCAAACAACCGTCAAGCTTGAAAAGGTAAGTCAGTCACCCACCCGTCTCGCACAGTTACTCGACTAATTAAGTAATTAATTAATGTGCTGTAGCCGACACGATGGATTGAAACAACACTTCCAACGAAGACCTGCCGGCCCCCGAACGAGATTCACACACAATTAATCGGGATCATCCGGCGTCTACGTCAAGCGACACCATGGCTCGCGAAAATAGGCCTGGTGGTACATCATCCGACCCGCAAGCTAAAAAGCATGGGTACGAGGGCTTCGATCAGGAAACGGAAACCGGATTTATTTCTACCAACATCGACGATTTTGAGTGGTCTCAGCCTCACTCCGGGTCCACCGGGGAACCAATGAAGCTGCACGAGATATCTAGTGAAGAGCTGTTTCGAGAGCCCCCGGCCGCAGTGGAAGCGCAATCGGGGAGAGTCAACTGGGTGGCTCGGGATCTCGACTGCGGGGAGTCCATTACATACAACATAAAAGGTGTGGCTGACCGCCGCGCTCTTGAGGCGCTGGGCGCTACGATTCTTGTGTTGTGCAAGCGGCACGACACGCCGGTCTTCAACATCAAGCTTGGTCTCGAGTCGGCTGGCGTCGTCAATGACAACCGACTGCGAAGTGAAGGGGCACGATCCCAACTCGCGGCAGCTGACAGCCAGACAACCGCTGCGGCCCAGGCACACCCTACTTCGGTACCGGTATCTGGTGTATCGGCGCCAACCCCTGCTGCATCAGCATACCTCATTAACCTTACTACCGCCGAACTTGCTGCTTTAGTACCCCCTAATATTAGCGCTAGCGACCTAGAGGTTCCCGGCGTCCCGTCTTTGAGATGCGCCAACTGTCATTGGCCTGGGCACGCCTTTCTGCGTCCCCTTATACCTTCTCTCAGTCATGGTAGCGTAACCGGTTGCCCGGAGTGCAATCTCAGGAACCACAACCTGGACGATTGCCCGGTGTTACTGCAGCTACCCAGTACAAGTGCTTTCGGAATACCAGCCCCCCATGTTCTAGATGTGGTGTACTCCGAACGGTGCAACATGCCGCAAATCTATTCCGATAGACATCTCTTTTTCGATGAGGTGCATGCCATCAACGAGCAGCACAAAATAGACGCCGCGGAGCTCAACAAACCACGCAACTGGCCGTGGACAAATGCATTTGCGAAGGAGGTTGCAAAGGCAAAGCCTGGAGACCCTATTTTGCAGGGCAAGCTGCAGCCTTGGGAATTTGATCCGGCTAAACATACATACCATGATCTGCCGGTAGACCCGACTTTGCGGAACATATCTATCAACGACATCCTCGCGATGCGTCGTCTGGGGTTGCTCGACACCGAGCGGCCCGAGCCTGGTGCGGGACGGATCCGTGAACCGGACCATGGGCCTTAGTGCAAACTTAGGCAAGGAGACAGGCGGGGCGGCGACAACTCGAGAAGGATTCTGCCAGCTCAACTCCGACTCTGAGCCGCATGATGCAGCTACATCTGCTAAAACACGCTGCTTTCCAGCCACCCCCGAAGGTCTCGTTGTACTCTTTTGCAGAGGGGAACCAAGACGTGACGATACGGCCGCGACCACCTCCGAGGTTGCTAACAGTGCGGGTGCATTTACGGTTGTGTTTGGGCATGTTTATTTCGGTCGTAACCAGCGTTGGCGAGTAGTCAGGAAGTATCGCCCCGGTGCTGGTGTGAATGAGGACTTATGAGGTTGGAGAGGCTCGTTTATACCCCGGATTCGAGGTTGTCCTGGCCGTCTTGTATCGTTGTTAGTGTAGGTAATCAGGTATCGAAAGCAATTGATGGCCGTTCTGGAACTGTTTCCCATGTGGAGGTTTCTGTCCAAACTAATTAATTCTAACTACACCCAAATCCAACGTCTAGTCGTTGGATCGTATGACTGAAAGGGATTGCGAGGTTCCTGAGATGTAGTGGCCCATGGAGGCATGGCCCCGCTCAACTTGGGGGCCGAAACGACGGAAACTTGTAATTAGATTTCGATCAAGTCCCTGATCGGTTTGTTGAGCCCGCTCATCCTCAAGCTATTTTGGCTGCTAATATGGGGCATCCTCAAGCTGAGAGTTGGAGAGCGTTTTTTATAGAAAAAGAAAGAAAGGAAAGTGGGTTTTCTTTTTTTTTAAAAAAAAAGGGGGGGAAGGGGGGGGACGAAGTTCCTCTGGGGGGTGTTCATCATTTATCCATCGATTCACCTCGACTTCGAAGAGATTGAGCACTTCGACTTCAGAGAGGCTGAGCACCTCAACTTCGAAGAGGTCGACGACTTGACGCGTCACCAACACGACACAAGCGAGTGATTAACCCCGACTCCATGTCCGAAGGATCCAGCTTCCCCACTCGGGCACATGGTCTTAGCAGACGATATCCCCGCATTTCATGCCATTCTGGGCTCGCCGCTCTCCCCCGACTGGCCGGCCGATTTCTCATATTAAGCCAGGAACAACTTTAAACTTAAATCCCTTCAGACCCTTCTCGAGTCACATCCTTAATTCTCCGAAACTAAGTAGTTACATTTTCCCTTCTTCAACACAAACACAAGAAATACAACCACCGCCCAAAATGTCCACCAACCCAGAACCCACCATCGACACGGCCTTCCCCGCGGCCATCGCCGCCGGCCAAATCAACGGCGCCGTCCTCCTCGCAACCAACACCGACGACACCTTCAACTACACCGCCGCCCTCGGCCAACGCACCCTCCTCTCCGGCGAAAAACGTCCCCAACAGCTCGATGACATCCTCTACCTCGCGTCCGCCACCAAACTTCTCGCCACCATCGCCGCGCTGCAAGCCGTCGAGGACGGGTTGCTGACGCTTGATGATGAAATACCCTCCACTATCGCCCCCGAGCTAAGCGCGTCAAACTTGACCGTGTTGAACAAAGACGCGACGGAGACCGTGCCGGCCGAGCGGGGAATCACCCTAGCCATGCTGCTCACCCACACCTCCGGGATCAGTTACGATTTCCTCGTCCCGCGCCTGTCCAAGTGGCGACAGGAAAACGAGCCCCCTTTGGCAGAGGACGCGCGCCGACCCGTCGAGGAGGCGTTTCGGTACCCGTTGGGGTTCCAGCCGGGGACTGGATGGATGTATGGGCCGGGATTGGACTGGGCGGGGAGGATTGTGGAAAGGGTTCGCGGGGAGACGTTGGGGGAGGCGGTGCGGAAGCGGATTACGGGCCCGTTGGGGATTGCGGAGGAGGAGGTGCAGTTTTATCCGGTCAAGGGGGAGAAGGTGAGGGAGAGGATGGTGGATTTGAATGAGCATGATCCGGAGGGCTTGGGACAGGCGGTTACGGGGAGTCCGGGGTCGCCGAACAAGAGGAGTCAGGGGGATTTTGGGGGGCATGGGGGGTTTATGAGTGGGGAGGGGTATATTAAGCTCTTGCGGGCGTTGTTGAAGAATGATGGGACCCTGCTTCGGCCGGAGACGGTTGAGTCTATGTTTCAGAACCAGATCCGGCCCGAGGCTGAGGTGAATTTCCAGGCTACGTTGAACGGGCCGGCCGGGGGGTTCTTTCGGTTGGGGGTGGATGCTGGGAAGAAGCTGGGTCATGGGTATGGTGGGCTGCTCACGTTGGAGGATTTGGATAACTGGTATGGCCAGCACACGCTGACTTGGGGTGGAGGGTTGACGTTGACATGGTTTGCGGATCGTAAGACTGGCTTGGCTGGGTTTTGTGCTGTCCAGGCCTCGCTGCCGTTGCCGATTGACGTGCCGGCAGCCACGGAGCTGAAGCAGGTCTTCCGGCGGGATGTGTTCCGCAAGTATGCCGCGTCAAAGCTGTAGTCTCTCTCTCTCCCTCTCATAGGTCCGTTTTGTGGCTAGTTTGGGAGTTCCTGTTGAACGAAGATTCCAAATGTCTCCCCTGCCGGGTGTGCCTTAACGCCTACCAATGTCACGTTTGTAATGGCCATGTTGATCCGCAGGATCAATATCTCCGGATGCAAGCGTTCGGATTGCGTTGGTGCCACCCACTATCCACTCCAAGGGTGCCATGGTTCCCCAATTTTGCATCATTCCTACGAACGGTGTCTGACAAATCAGACTGGTGGTTTCGGAGCAACGACGCGGGGCTAATGGCACAACACGATGATTTATAATTGCACGAGTATGTCATGAGCGACTTTCAAGAAGCTTAAATACACAGTCTTCCATCTTCTAGTTTACAGATTTAAGAATTGACTATTCAGCGTCAGTATCGCGACCCAATCTCAAGCACACTTCCCCATATCAAACCCTAACCCTCACACCCCTTTACACCCCCACGTGACACCCATCATGGCCACCCCCCGCACCCGCGTCGCCCTCGTCGGCCTTTCCTCCTCAGCCAAAACAGCCTGGGCCTCCCGCGCCCATCTTCCCTATCTCCTCTCCGACCGCGGCCGCGACCGCTTCGAGATCGTCGCCCTCCTCAACTCCTCTGTCGCCGCCGCTGACGCCGCCATCGCCGCGTATGACCTTCCCCGCGACAAGGTCCGCGCCTATGGTGACCCGGCCAAGCTCGCGGCTGATAAAGAGGTCGACTTGGTGGTGAATACCACCCGCGTTGACAAGCACTATGAGACAGTGATAGATAGCGTGAAGGCGGGTAAGGATGCATTTGTGGAATGGCCGCTGGCGCAGGATGCGAAGCATGCGTGGGAGTTGGCGGACGCGGCCAAGGTTGGTGGGGGCAGGTCGGTTGTCGGCTTGCAGGGCGTGACGGTGCCGTTGGCGAAGCGACTGAGGGGTTTGTTGGAGGAGGGCAAGATTGGCAAGGTGTTGAGCGTGGATGTTAAGGGGTATGGTGGCTTGGGTGACCGGGCGAAGGTGCCTGACGGACTGTCGTACTTTACCGAGCGGGCCGTCGGTGGCAATATTTATACCATTGGCTTTTCGCATTGTGAGTGGCCTTTGGTGGACGGAATGGATCGGAAAACATCCTTGCTGACTTCAAGCTAGTGCTCAGCGTGATCGAGGCGTCCATCGGCGACCTGGCCTCCTTCCGCGGCGACTACCACCTCCAGCGCCCCGAGGTCGAGATCGCCGACGGCGAGGGTAAAGTCGTCGGCAAGGCCACCAGCAACGTCCCCGACCTGATCCTCGGCCTCGGTCGATGGGGCGAGTCCTCCATCACCCAGGCCAACGCCCCGCTGCACTACCGTTTCCGCCGCGGCCCGCCGTTCCCCGGTGATTCGGCCCTCGTTTGGACGATTCAGGGCGAAAAGGGCGAGATTCGCATCGTTTCGCCTCAGTCGACCTTTGTGCACATTGGTGACCCTAACGCGCCCCAGGTCATTGAGGTCCACAGCTTTGACACCAACGAGGTGGAAAAGGTTGAGTGGGACTGGCCGGAGTGGCAGAAGGAGCTGCCGTACCCGGCTCGCGCAATCGGTGCTGTTTATGAGTCGTATGCGGCTACAAAGGCCTCCGGGGCTGAGCCGAACCATTTGACGTTTGCGGACGCTGCAAGGCGCCACGAGTACCTGGATAATGCCTTGGCCGAGTGGAAGGACTGAGAAGTTCGCCGTCGGGGTAAAGTTTGTCACCGGCAAACTGCAGGTGTTTTCCCCCGGGGGTGATGTTGGGTTTTGCTCATAACTTACTTTTCTACAAAAATGAAAAAAAGATTAAAACGAATAAATGAAAAAATGAAAGAAAACAAAAAAGCATAATTAGAAAGAAAGAAAGAAGACCAAAAAAAAAAAACTCTAAAAAAAGCCAAAACAACAAAAAGGTGAATCAATCAAAATATGTTGAGATTTGATCGAATGCCACTGTATTGGACTGAGGGTAACTATCTGTTTTGGTTTGCCGTTTTTTTTTGGCCACAGCGAGCCAGGACAAGCTATCGGAGAATCAGCTGCGATCAAAGAAACTGGTATGCTTGCGGGATGGTGTTTCAAAAATGTTTCCGGAAGATCTTTGTATGTATGACAAAAGACAATCGTCAATTGCCACAGCAATTGCTGCCCCTTTCTACTTGTGACCGTATGCTAGCTTCAGGAGAGCTGGTGAACTGGTCCTGCAATTCTGGGTATCTAATGTTACGACACGATCGAGTTTCTATGCCCGCTCTTCGAATCCTTGGATCGTGATCCAAAAAAGCTTCGCCCCCTGCTCTGCTTCTTATTTGCCGCGGGTTCCTGCCCTCGCAGCGTCTGCAAGTCGATATACGACTGAGGGAACACGCCCGTCTTTCCCTTGTTGTTAGTCCCGGACCAACACCAGTAGTCCGCATAGAGGCCTAGACTAGTTAGCATACGTCAAGTCAAATTGAGGAGCCCGTTCCAAATATGGACACTCACACTGCACATTCGTGATAACCTCGCCCTTGCCAAAGGACAGCCACGGCGCACCCCCGGCACCAGGCGGCTCCCACTTCCACCTTGTCGTCACACTCATCCCGCTGTCCCCACCTGACGGGATCTCTGTCTCCTGTGGCGGCCGCAACTGGATGGATTTGGCTGGGAACGCACCGAAGACCCCGTCGTGCCGGCCTAGGCAATATTTGCCGCCCCACTTCTCTGGGAATATGACACCGACGATCCGTGCGCCCTCCATAAACTCCAACATATCGGCGTCGTACTTTGGTGGCTTGTCCAGTTTCCCGCGCCCAGGCCGTCGGTAATGATCCTTTACCGCAATTGCGGTCGCTAGTCGTGCGACATTTTCCGGCATAGGTACAGGCGTGGCCGATTCGGGGAGGTGAAGGTCAAAGTCCAGAGGGGCAGAAGGCGGCAGTCGTCCGTAACATACCGAAACGCCCGATACATCGGGGAGCGGTTGTGGGTGGCGGGCGAGGTGACGGAGGAGGTCATCTGCGCTGCGGAAGACGGTGGCATCACCTTCGCGGATGGAGCTGCCGGCTTGTACACACCAGAGGCAAGCATAATGCGTTTCTGTGCTGTTCCCTTGCCGAAGGTGGGACTTGAATAGCAGGCGTAGCCGGTAGCGGGCGCCAGATTCGGACTTCCGGACGGCATCGGCTAGAAAGGTGTGAGGGTCGTCTCAAATAATAAATCCAAAAAGGGACACGTACGGCTATCGCTCTTATCAAGCTCAACCTCATCGAGATCGTGGCCATACCCACACTCGGAGCACGCCCCAACGTTGGTCATTTCATACTGGAACGGGACTGTAATCCCGTCTGACGCCCGAATCATATCCCCGCCAGCCGCCGCACCACCACCACCGTAGTCATAATCGGTGAGTTGGATGCTGTCCCAATGCCCGTCTTTTCGGAACTTGCTGGCGCCTTTGCAGAGGCCCTTGAGTTTGTAATACGTGCTGTCACCGCGGATGCCACAGTCAGGCACACGAGGGCTTGCCGGTCGTGATTTGCGGCGGTCGCTATTGTAGGCCGTTTCCCTCATGAGGTCGTCTAAGCCGATAAGGCCCGACTCGGTTCCGGTTTGGGAGAATGGCCGAGAAGCTTTCGGATCATCGTGTGTCCCGGCATAGTCCTGCTCGCTCGCATCTTCGGTAATGACTAAGGAGTCTAAACTGCCGAGCATTGCGGATGAGGATGTGCTGTTGTTCGACATCACGGATGTCCTAGTGTGCGTTGTACTGGGGCTTGGCACGGAGTCAAACGACTTCGACTGGATGGATGTATCAATAGTCAACGCATGTGGCTGTGACTCGATCGGATTCATCCCAGGTGATGCTGGTGGCGTAAATGCATCTCGAGAAGGGTCGTGAAGGTATGTTGAGTGCTGTGACTGACCCGTGGCAGACTGCCTCGGACTAGATCGAGCTGCCATGTCTTCAGTCATGTCCGCCTTTGTGACTGACCCTGCTGAGCGCCGTACCGTTCGCGGCATCGGCTCGCCGGTCCCGTCGTGCGATGTTACTCGCGACATTGTCCGGGAGCGTGTAGACCGAACCGACGCTGGACGAGAGCCCGACCGGGTAGGTAAAGGTGGCAATGGCGGGAAGCCTCCTGCTGGAATCGGCGGGGGAACGGCCTCAAACTTGAGTCGCCTTGCCGTTTCGACAATGTCGAGGGCGAGGGCCTTCGTGGCCGCTTGGAGTGCCGCATACTTAGCCTGGTCGAACTCATCCGGGTAGGTATAATCTTCAAAGTCCCACAACAAATCCTCAAGATCCAGACGTCTCTTCTCGATGGAGGCTAAGTAGTGTGAGCAATGAGGGAAGGCTCGGAGGATAAAATATTCCCTCTTACCTTGCTGTATCATTGTCTCACGAAACACATCGCCGTACCTGCTGAGCTGGTCGCGCCAGACCAACTGCACTTTGTTCAGTGCTCGTTCACCTTCCCGAACGAGTGCCTGTGCGGCTCGCGACATGGGATCGGCGTGGTCGGCGGACCCGGGGCTCTGGGAAACCGCATGGGGTGCCACGCGGGTGGCCGCAACGTTGCCCACCGTCACGACATCTCTCAACGGCCGTATCAGCAGGTCTTCCGCGTTGGGGGCCATAGCGGAGGCGGGTAAGATGAGTCTCCAGGGGGGTTAACGGAACAAATCTTCAAGCAGACCGCCGGCCCGGGTGTGTTGAGACAAATATTCGGCGGGGAACTTAAAGGCACGGACAGAAACGTGGTGAGAGGGGTGTCTGGGGTAATAGCTGATGTTGACAGCTGAGGACGACGCAATCAAGTCTCACACAAGCGGGTCCGGCCGATAAACACTGGAGTCGAGGATCCTTTGGATGCCGTGTCGCGCTGCGTTGAATCAATTAAGTTTCCCATTTTTCCCCGCCATTGCGCGAGGCCAGGCAGAATCGGCCACACCAAGACCCGGCACATTGGGACCGTAAATGCCACATGCAACTCCGACGACGTGACTGCATCTTCACACAGTCGCATGCAGCGGACCCGAACTCTGGAGGTCTTTGGACCCTGCTCTTGCCTGCTCCTCCGCGCTGCGGATATGCATGGCATTCAATGGTTGCAACAGCGCGACCCGCCGTTCCCCCCAAGTTCCCCCCAAAAAGGGACGTCTTTTGTGAGAGCAGCAGGGAAGGTGGGGGTCTCGGTGGATGAATCAGGGCGAATCGTCCGCAAAATGAGAATTTTTGTTTGAGAGTGTGGCGAGCATGGGAAGGAATGAACGAGCGTCGTGCTCAGTTCTGCCTTCCTTATTCGTCACCAGGCCGTTGGGCCCAAAGCTCGGCGCACGTGCCATGTACGAACTGAGTATGAGTACTGTGCGTATCGCGTGTCTTTTTAGAACCCATCCCGAAGCTTCGCTTGGGAATCAATATTGCGGCTGGCACTTTCCAGTTCAATGCAACTCGACCCGGGTTGATCCAAGGAGTTAGAAGCGAAGGGTGTCCCTGGGGAGCATGGAGATAATGGAGCGCGCCCCGGTACGAACTACGAAGTACTCCGTCGCCAGCCGTGGTTGAACTTGGAGATCAAAGATAAACCCGCACTGTGCCCCAATTAGGCCATTTCCATCTCGACACATTTTCTTCGCATCGCCAACAGCTCTCACCCTCGCCTGCTCATCACCGTAACATGGGATGCTCAAAGCTTATTGAACGGCGAGGCTTGCACATCACCACATCCCGCGCGCCAACCAGCTCGCCTCTTTGAGCCCTCGGTTGCCGTTCCCACATCTTGTGGCTCGATGCGGGCCGTTAGGGTGTCTCGACGGTTACACAATGGGATGCAGTGCCAAGACCACGTGCATGATTCTCTGGCTCTCAGTGCACTACACAGTCGCTGAATGGCGGGGACATCTTGAACACAAAGGCACACCAAACTGGGTCCTCCACGCGAGCTGAAACCCAGACAGCGTGACCGAGCCTGTCGTTCAATGGGCTTGAGACTTGCAGCTTATGCAGGCGAGGAAACCCGCGGGCGATTTTATGAAGCTGGAGCCACCAGTGTGCCTTGATATCAAGCGGGCCAGGTAAGACACTCCACAATAGAGTTATATTCAGCGTTAGTATAACCGCGCAGTTGAGAGGGATTGGCTGCGCGGAATCCAGGACGGCTCGCCAATGGCCACGATTCTTATCGACGACGGCCAACCTGGAGTCGAGACCTACGTATTGTGCATAATAGTCGCCCGTCTGAGCGACTGAATGAGGTCGAATCAAAGGTCGTTATCACCGGAAAGGGTCGGGCCCGGCCGGGGGCAACAGACCATGTCCGACGATCAAAGCAGCGGTTCCCATGCGACCCCCACGAGCTACAAGGCTGGCCGGCTGCCGGAGTGCGTGCCATAGATGGTTGTCGCCCCCGGGCCCCTGCAGGGAAGACCCGCTAACGAGCCGTAGGTTCCTGAGTCTCTGACCGAGCCTCCTAAACGTCGAAGGACCCCTGCCTCCAGGGTGGCCACAGTTCGAGGCCGATGCCACACGTGCAAGACATCCCCAAAGAGGGTGTTCTGTATATTGTATGGGACACCCCACCTCATTCCAGGCACCTGGAATCGTCGTCTGGATCACCAGTTGTCCCTTGCTCTCGTCTCAGAGCCGTCACCATGCGGTTCTTGTCGGAATTGGGCGAGAGCCTCCGGGCCTTCACGCCACAGGAATGCCGCAACATCGCCATTTACATCGCTGGTATCATGGTATACAAATTTGGACTGGAAGCGTTCAACGGCTCGATCATTGCGCTCGCGAGCAACCGATATGACTACGAATCGATTCGAGACGGAACACCAAGCCGGACGTTTGAGCGAGTCGGGCTCCTGACGGGTCTCAACCAGGCGTTCCAGTGCATTGGGTCCATCTTGATCGGGCCACTGGTATGGATGGCCAGTTGCAAACCCATTCCCAAGCGTCCTTCTAACACAGTACGATAGGTCAAACGCTACCCGACCAAGAACGTCCTTTCTTGCGCTATCTTGATATTCGGGATCTTTTCGGCGCTGTTGCTCATCATTGACGCGGCAACCGGTGGAACATTCATGCCAGTAGCTTGTAAGCTTGCCCTCTGGTTATCAAATCCGGGAACCGTGCTCACCAGGACCGCAGACCGGACGAATCACCCCGACCATGAGTGGCCATATTATGGAACGTATGTATCTCCTGCACGACCTATCCACGATGTGCGTTAACACAATTCAGGTACAACACCGACGTCATGATTCCTGTGTACTGTGTGTGTGGCATCGTCTACGGCATGGTCGAGCTGATCCGCCGTGTCATTCCACGTGATATCGTAGGAGGGCATATCAACAAACTAAAGAAGATGGACTCTCTCGTGCGTTGTACTGGCGGTTTTCTTCGAAGGCGGGGTGCTGATGTCTCCAGGTCCACATATTTTATGAAACGTCAGGCACCGCTGGCGCCTTTACGACTGGTCTCGCGATTATCCCCCAGCTCGGGAACAACATGGCGTTCATCATCACGCCCATTTGCTTCGCCATCGCCGCCATCATCTGGTTTTTCATCAGCGAACTCGACTTCCACCGCGAGAAGCCCCGACCCCTCCGTACACGCGACAAGGCATCCTACTGGAAAGCCGCCTTCAACGGCCTCTATCTCTTTGGCGAATCCGTCTACGTCGGCGGCAGAATCCTCTTCAGTTCCCGCAAATTCATCTGGCTCGTGCCTGGTTACTCGATCGCCCTCTACGGCCACCGCTACCTCGAAAACAATATCGCCCCGCAAGTCGCACGCCGGTACATGGGCAACTCCGCTTGGGCCCAAATAATGGTTGGCGGGTCCAACCTCGGCGAACTCCTCGGTGCCTTTTCCGTCCTCCTTTTCACCGACGCCGTGCAGACACCAATGCCCTGGCTCCGCCTTGACGCACTGATGCTCCTCGTTGTGTGGTATATCCCCTTCTGGCACCCACCATCAGACCAGGTCAGCCAAGCCTGGATCGCCGCGGCCACCCTTTTGCCGATGTCTTACGGCTGGGCGTCTGGCGACGTCTCGCTCGCAGCGTACATCCAGGCCTCACTAGCACGAATCGAATCGCAAAACAAGAACGTGTCTGCCCTCGGCGCGGTCATGGCTTTTCTCTACTCGTTCTACATCGTCACCTATGCCGTGGCTGGCACACTGCTCGGACGGTACCTCGACGACGTGTACAACCGGACCGGTGGTGTACATGGGGACGGTGAGGTGCGGACAGGGCTGGTGTACACGGCAGGCGTGCAATTCTCCGTCATTGCGGTGCTGGTGTTTGCCTCGACATTCGTGCCGAAGGGCTCGTTTGCGTTGAATCCCAAGATCATCTCGGATGAGGTCCTGGATGAGGACGACGAGCATATTGAGATTGAGGAGCAGCGGCCGCGGCCAGATGATGGCCCACGACTGGAGAGTGGGCTGAAGAAGAATACAAGGAGTTATTGCAGCAGCGAGGATGGCTCAGAGCCTAGGGTGGAGAAGAAGATTAGTGAGATTTTGTGAGCGTTAGTTACTGTTGGCGGGGTTTGTTTTTCTTTGTTGGTTTGCACCAGGAATAATGTGGTTGATTTAGGAGATACCCAGCATTGCATGGCGTTTGGGTTACGTTCGCTAGAGTACCTAGAAAATAATGCTAAGATCCATTTCTAATTATTTCAAGCAAGTGTTTTCTGCTGAGCGAAACCCAACATCGTCCCTGGGGGGGAAACACCTGCAGTTTGCCAGTGATACTTGAAACACCATCCCGCAAGCACAACCAGTTTGCTTGATCGTAGCTGATTGTCCAATAGCTTGTCCTGGTCAAACCACATCACCAAAGCTGCAGCTCAACGCAACAATCCAGTAACAGTTTCCTCTTCATCACATACCAGAGCGAGGAAGAAACCCGAACACGGTTTCGAAATACCTCATCTCGCGAGCCATTAATTTCCTGTCGACCATAGCCACATCACAACACCAAAAGGGCATCTTGCATCGCAAGAAAAGTCCCAAAACAACTAAACTGAAACCCGCCGATAGTCAACTGCCGGTGCCCAACCTCGACCGACGACCCGACCGATCAGAAACCGTTTTCGGCATACCGAACCGTTCTCAATGGTTCCCTTACGCAGCCAGTTGCAGGCTTCCATGCGTTTTACCACGTGGGGAGCAAGGAGGAGGGCCGGAACATTCCATTGGGGTGAACTGGATGTGACGACTAGTGTGGGTGTGGTGGGGGATGGAACTTCTTTAGGACTTGTTTGGCGATTGTCTCTTTGTATTCGGTCGTCGCGTTAGTTACGATGTGGGAGGGAAAATTATCGAAGATGACGCGGCGTTCATTATCACAAAGCGTTGGGAAAATTGTGTTTTCACGCGAGATCGGTGGTTTATTCATCCTTTGCTATCCGCCGGACCGACGCTATCGAACGATTCCGTGCTTTCCTCCGTGGCCCATCATCGCCCGTTCCTAACCCGAATCCCCCATGATATTCCTGCAAAGAATCCCCAATTCTCGACCGATTTCCCTTGTAGTCTCGCGTGTGTCCTTGTCCTTGTTGCTGCTTACGGGGCGGGAACGACCTTGCCAGTGCCGTACCCAATGTTGAACACGGTGTCCGGCAGGCGCCCGTTGGTGCTGCCCAGAGCGTGCGGGCACTTGGGCTGGTTGCTGAAGTTCAGGTCCAGGGAGCACTGCTCGTCGTAGCCCCAGTGGCAGACCGGGTCCTGGATGTTGAACAGGCGGTAGTTGCGCGCCACCCAGCTGTTAGCCTGGCCCAGGCAGCTGGAGAGGAAATTCATGCTGTTCGAAGCCGACAGCGGGAGGCCACCGGCCTTGAGGTGCTGCAGGCAATTGTCGGCAGGCACGTTGGAGATGTCCATGTTGACGGCACCGCCGGTGATAGGGTTCTCGGTGGCGGACTTGCCGGAAACGAGGAAATTGTAGGCGTCGTACGAGATGTCGTGGGCGCTGCCGGACTGGTCGATACGGAGAAGGTCGACGCTGCGGCCGGCGTGGGAGACGCGCACGCAGATGTTTTTGCAATCAACGGACATGGGCCAGTAGGCCACACGATTGGTGTTGATCTTGCCGCCGAGAACGCCGACGGAGGAGGAGTACTTGTCGTGAGAAGTGATGCCCAGCGACTCACCGGCGGCCAAGGTAGCCAAGCCGGCGGCAACAACGGCCTTGAAGGAAACCATCTTGACTGTTGGGTGTGTGACGGTATTGGTAAATGGTAGAGGGTGAATGGTAGATGTGGTCAAGTGTTAAACACTGAGGATGCTTGTGTAATCCTTTGGTTGCGTGGAGGTTTTGTGGGTTAGTGTGGAAAAGAAGAAGAAGTGTGGTTTGTGGGCAATGAGAGAGCCTTTTTATAGAAATTAGGGTAGGGAAGTTTATCAGGGTTCAACGCATTGAACAGTTCATCTGTTCGTTCTTGCCGCCCGATGACTTCCACTCCGGAAATCTCTGCGGAAAACTCAGCGCACATCAGCCAGAAAATAATTCGGAAAGTCTCCGTGGCAAACACAACGCGTGCCAGTTAGAAGAGCAAAGAGCGCCTGCCTTCCCCAACAACGCATAGCACGGCCGTGAGAGCTATTATAACCTCGAGCAATGGGCTGAATCTATTGTTAGTGGGTCAGGTTCCGTGGTCCGCCATTGTGTCAAGCGGGAAGCCTCCTTGTTCAGTGTTGACAAGCACCGGATTGTTTGTTTTCACTGTTTCCCGTTCAACATGTCGGGGCCGCTGAGCATTTAGTTGGCTGTATTTATGTCTTTTGGTGTCCCGGGAAAAGAGGTTTCAGGCTTCCCTTACAAGAGAACTTGAACCAAACACCGCTATAGCGGTTAGTTGAGGACAACACCCCTCAAGCTGCGGGCTTTCTATAACTGAACTTAACAAATAACCTTCGTGCATGTATCGTTTGAAAATATCCAAACTGATGAAGGAATGTTTGTGTCAGGTATGTCGTTTGCTTGGATCAAATACCCTGATGTGAATTTCATTGCTTGTAAAGGGAATATATGATCCGAAAGGCCAAAATTAGGTACTCATAGGCTACCTGTGGATTAGGCCACTTCCTTCGGACGTAGGGGGTCGAGGAGCGTTACACTTTCTCAAAGCGACCACAGTCCTTGTAGCTTGGGATTCTATAGAGATCCTCCCTACTGCTTGAATCGCCGCCTCCGTTTCAAGATTTACAGGGTATGGCGAGTGAGGAGGCGGGAGCTGCTGCAACAGTGGTACCAGACTATATGAGTTCGTATAAACCTTATCTGCGGCAGAATCGGGGCTTTAGGAGGGGTAGAGTGGGGAGGTGGAATGTTAGGAGCCACGAGCCGCTGCAGAGCGCAGGACTAGTCTGTATAGATTCATGTGAACCCCGTCTGAAGGAACAAAAGGACGTCAAGACGGGTAGAGTTAGGCAGCAAAGAGGAGGTAGCAGACTTTTATCTTCTCGGTATAACGTATCTCTCGGGGATCAATTCTGGACAGGCCCGGAACGATTGAAGGTGATTAAAGGTCAGCAGATTCGGTGAAGCCAAAAGGTTCACAACAAAGTTCAGCAATTATCTCTTGCAGCTCTCCCCAGACCCCCTGGAACCCTCTTCCAATTAGTTTTAGCTTGCTTACAATGATTGCTATAGGTGAACCCAGCACCACCCGTGTGCGCAGCCAGTGCAAATGCCGAGGCGACTCAGCAAGAGCTAGATGTCAAGAATTTTCTGACCATGAACTGTTACGGCCTGTACGACGTCATGGGCCGCAAGTACAGGGCCATCTTTCTCCGAAACATCCTGGCATTGATGACGGAGCTTCCCAACCCAATAGGGCCTCGAGTGTCTAAGCTATTGGCGTAAAGGTTAGGTTGATTTTGCCTGCTGTTCTTCTCTTTTCTCCTCTCTCTCCTCTCCTCCCTTTCCTTTCTCCGTTCTTTTTCTCTTTTCTTTCTCTTTTTTCTTGTTGTTGTTCTTGTTTTTGTTCTTTTTTTTGTCAGGTTGTTATAGTTTAGGCGGGGGGAATCCTCCATGTACAAGTATAGAATCCTTTTTTTTGATCCTTGCTCCGCAGCATCCTTAATCTGCAGGCCGAGTACCCCGTGCACAGGATCTCTCCATCAGAAACGGATGATTGTGTTGTTAGCATTTTGGGGACATACAAGTCGGCCAGAATTACATCTTACAGTGAATTTGCAGCAGTGCCTCGCACGAAAGAGGTGGTAGTGGTGGTGGTCGAAGAGAGCGGCGGCGGCGTCGGCTTCGAGGGGAGGGCGTCGAGGGGAAGCCGTTCGACTACAAGCCCCCACTAAAGAAACCCAAGCGCTCGGTTCTCGAGCCGCTGGACAATTTGACTGCCAATAAAGCAAGTGCTGGCGGTCCGTGGTGGAGATATATGTCTATTTTCGTGACGAGATAGCCTCCACGGAGTATTGTCTCATATCAGCGATGAGGAAAGAGCGGAGGTGTTCTGTCGGGCGGTGGAGCAGACGGGGGGAAAGTTCTTTACATAGAAAATAGATTTAGCGAGGAGAAGCAATAGGAGACGCTGACAGCTCCGCGTCGTCACCCGGACGAACAAAGGAAAGTTTCTCGGGAGACCAGAGAATACTACGTCTACATATCAATCCTCTCATCCTTGAGCTCCTTCTCGGTCCAGTCCCACAACCTCTTAGCCAGAGCATCATCGTTCGTATGCGGCTTGCCCAAGCCAGCCCTACCGATAGGCTCATAGTACGTCCCCGACACGACTTCCTTGGACGTCGAAGCCCACAGCTGGTTGAGGGTTCCGGTCGGAACATCGACACCGATGAAAGCCGTGGCGACTTTCCACGCGATGCGCATAATCCAGCTGCTGTCGCTCATGGTGTTGGCCAGGTTGGTAGTGACCAGGCCGGGCTGGATGGAAGAGCTGGTGAGCTGGGGATAGTGCTGGGTTAGCTCTTTGGCGTAAAGGGCGTTAGCGAGCTTGCTCTGTCCGTAGCGGGTGATGGTGCTCAGCCTCTCGGCCCGGTTCTTTAGCGTGTCGAATAAGATGCCCTCAGCGGGTGCGTACCGGTGGGCGGACGAGGCCAGGACGGTGACGCGGACGTCTGATTTGGGTTCTGCAGCTGTTGTCAGGAGAGTAGGAAGGAGAAGCTTGGTGAGAAGGGCGTGTCCCATGTGGTTGGTGCCGAACTGGATCTCGTAGCCGTCGTCGGTTGTTCCTGCTGGGACCGACATGATGCCTGCGTTCAGGAGGAGAATGTCTAGACGATCAGACTGTTGCGTGAAGGTTTTGGCCGACTCCCGGATCGAGACGAAGGATCCCAGATCCATGGGAAGGAACTTGATGGGCGGTGCATTGGGAACTTGTGCTTTGATGTCGTCGATGGCTCCGTGGGCCTTGGCCTTGCTGCGAGCCACGAGCCAGATCTCCTTGGGGCCGTGTTTGGAGAACTCCAGAATGGACTGCTTGCCAAGGCCACTGCTGCCGCCAGTGCCAAGAATAACCTTTCCCTCGAGGGACGGAATGTCCTTGTCCGGGTTGAACTGCAGGCTCTTGCTCCCTGAAGATGCCATTGTGACAGCCGAAAGGTATAGTAAGTAGCTGTTGCATGAGAAGCAGCACAATCGGCGTGTGGCTTCCCAGATCCTGGGACATCGTGGCTTGTTATGCACCGTACTTTATAGTTTATACCATTACAAACGCGCAGGGATTCCCCCCAGCTGGCCTTTATCGTCCCTTCGTCATCCTTTGTCTATAGGGATGTGGTGCGGACATTGTGGGGCCGCGCCACCAAGGAGGAGACCGCTGGGATCGGCGATTGTATGATTCGGGCACCGCGGCCGCATTCCCCGCACCGTCCCCTCACACCAGTCTCGGTCAGAGCGTCATCTAGATTCTGTCCACCTCTGAACCGAGATGAGAGACTTCTTCCTCGCGAAGTCCAGGAAGCTAGTGATACCCCCTGATCTATCTGCCTCCCTCTCTGCTCCTGTGATCTCTCCCCCAGTCACTGGCTATGCTCATGCCGCAACTTCCACGGCCTGACTGACCTGGCGTGCGGCTGCTCCCCGCCTTCCTTGCAACATCCGCTCCCACCATGGCCTCCCGCAGCGACCAGGTTTGCGGGGCCTGCAAAAAGCAGAAGCGGCGCTGCGATAAGGTTCTCCCCGAATGCAGCTTGTGCCGGCGAACGGGGCGCGTGTGCGAGTATGTCACTGCCGCCGATCCTCAGCCGACCGCTCGCGACTGGGGCTCCATGCAGGCACGTCTCACTGAGCTTGAGAACCGCTTGACCGGCTCGCCGGCACCGAGCCAGACCTTGACGTCCAGCAGCGCCGTATGCGCGCCCCTCGATAGCACCCGCAGCCCCGGGCCGGGCAGTGTGACCTCATCGTTCCCATCTGTCGACGCCACGCCTGCCTCCTCCATCGTCGAGGATCCGGGCCCGTATTCGGGAGTCCAGTTTCCCGCGTCCATGTTCCTTGATGTTGACTGCTACATCTGGTCCCACGCCCGGCTGCCTGCTCCCCGCGGCGCCATTCCTGCGGTGCGTTCCCTTGGTCGTCTACGCCCGCCTGTTCATCCGGATTCTAATCCGTCCAGGTCTGCAGCCCGTCCTGGCGCTTCTCAGCCAAGGAAACGTCGTCCTCGACGTGTCGCGCGACTACTTTGCCACAATCCACACCTGGTTACCGATGGTGTCCAAGAAGAGGATGGACATGGGGCTTTCGTTGCAGAATGCTGGCCCCGACCTCGCCATGCTGTTTCTCGGCATGAAACTTGCCACAGCGCCCGCGACCGACGTCTCCGACTGCACCTTGTACGCGACGGCCAAAAACTTCCTTGCCCGCCTCGAGAGCAACGGTGCCGTCTCGCTACTCTGTCTTCAGGCCATGATCTTGGTCGCTTTGTACGAGTACAGCCACGCGATTTATCCGGCTGCGTGGATGACCATCGGGGCGTGCGCACGGTACGCTGACGTCTTGGGCCTTGCCCCGGGCGATTATCCCATCTTGGGTCAACCTGTAAGTGTCCCCAACTGCTAGGTAAAACCTGTGAATTGAACTCCTGGAATAGACAACCTGGACAGATGCAGAAGAGAGGAGGAGGGTATGGTGGAGTATCTTTATCCTCGACAAGCTCGTATCAATGGGTAGCAGAAGGCGCTGCCTAGTGCCGGACCCGGAGCCCGAGGGCAGGTTGCCGGTCGACGACGAGGCATGGGTAATTACATAGTTACATGATACATACGTTAAGCGACAGGTCATTTGGCAGCAACTGACATGGGAACCAGGACTGCGGCGAAGTCAGCAAGGCCCTCGGCCACTCAACTTCCACGCCTTACCAGATGGAGCAATCTGGCTTTGCACGACTGTGCCAGGCCTCGATCTATCTCGGCCGCGCCATAAGTTACGCACGCGGGAACCCTGGGATGAGCACGTCCCACGCCGCAGAGATCATGTCCCTAACCCACGAGCTCACCAGCTTCGGCGCGACTGTGGACAATGAAAGCAGCGCTTGCGGTTTCGAGCACCGTTTCACCCTCCTTGGCCCTCGGTGCATTGCCCGCTCAGCGCTATTCGTCGCCCTTGATCGTCTTACCTGCCCGGAGAAGATGGGTGCAGAGCCTGGCTATGTCACCCAACAGGGCGCAAAGACACAGCACGAGCTCGAGCTGCAGAGGCAGTCGATGCAGGTCATCGAAACGGCGAGCGCGCAGTTACACACGTTAGGGATGGACGTGTTGGCCATGCTGCGGTCTGAAGGTGGTGTCGCGCAGAATCGGGCACATTCACTGGGCCTGGTGAGCCCCTTCATCATGGAGTCCCTCTACGCAGCGGCAGCGACGTTCCACTGGCTGCTTGGGGAGGGCGGGAAGGAGGGTTACGGCAAGGCTGCCGATGATCTGGACATGGTCCTCGACATGCTGAGCTCGAGGTGGCGGCTTTGTGGCGTGTACAGGGAATTATTGATGGTGTATAACGTCTCCGCAAGGGTCGAGGCAAGCATGGCGTAACGGTGGAATCGGCGAGGCGGGCGGGAGTCGAGCGAGTGTGTGGATTATGTAGTGCTGTGATTGTAGGCTAAGCGGTCGGGGAATCGTATATATTTGCGTGTGGCGATTAATTTGTGTCCTTTCCCGTGTTGGCCCGAGAGTCTGGTTGGTCACCGGAGCTTTCTCGCACGAATGCGGCCCCACGGCCGCACAGTTACGGAAGTGCGGCCGCATTCCCGCAGCGATCGGCCGCAGTGGGTCCCGGCAATCCCGCGCCGTTGCGGCTGCATTCCTTTGACAATTCTCATGGTAGTGGATCACAATCTGCAAAGTATTGACTGTTGGCAACGATGGCCTATAAAGCCGAGAACCATCCCAACAGCCTCACAATACCATGACTTGCAACGCTCACACATTCTCCCCTCCCGCATATCCGATCGGCTCTCGACCACGGCGTTCAAGTAACCCTTCTTATTTACCTTGGAAATATCAGGCCCCATTCGCCCAATATGAGCATCCGCCGAAGCACCATTATTCCCCACAAGCCGACTCTAACAGAGAAGAACCTTCCTGACCAAACAGGCAAGGTAAGGCAAACTTGCTCCACATGCTATTACGACTGGCTCAATGTACTGACCCACGTTACTAGGTCTTCCTGATCACTGGAGCATCGGGCGGTCTCGGGAAGGAGATTGCTTCGATTCTATATCAGAAAAATGCCAAGATCTATATGGCCGCCCGCTCCCGGTCCAAGACGAGCGAGGTCATCAAGGAGATCGAGGCAACCCATCCAACCTCGACTGGACACATGATCTTTTTGCCGTTGGTCCTGGACAACTTGACCACCATCAAGGCCTCAGCCGACGAATTCCTAGCACAGGAGCGCCGCCTCGACGTCCTCTACAACAACGCCGGCGTGATGGTGCCCCCCCAGGGGTCCAAAACCGTCCAAGGCTACGAGCTCCAGATCGGTGTGAACAACCTCGCCCCATCTCTCTTCACCCACTTCCTGCACCCCGTCCTTGCCGCCACGGCCCAGATCGCCCCCAAGAACTCGGTACGCGTGATCTGGGTGTCCTCCAGCGCCGCCGACAACGCCCCGGTACCTGCTATCGACTTCACGAACATGGACTACCACAACGAAGAAGGGATCTGGAGCAAATACTCGCGCAGCAAGGCCGGAAACGTCTTGCAAGCCGTCGAGTATGCCCGCAGGACGGCCGGCCAGGGCATCATCAGCATGGTTGGCCATACCACCGACTCTTCTCATTGATCAGCGTTCCAAACTGACACTTATCTATCCAGGCCCTCAACCCGGGAAACTTTGTGACCAACCTGCAGCAGAACATGTCCAAGATGCAGCTTGCAATGTTTGTAGGTCGACGTCTAGTTGCGTACGAGCGTCCAAGGATCATACGGACTAACGTGAGCTGCTCTCATCAGAAACTCATCTCGCACGCGTCCAAGAACGGCGCCTACACCCAGCTCTTTGCAAGTCATTCTCCCACCATCACAGAGAAGGATAACGGCGGTTGGGGTTCGTATTCCATGTCTCACCCCCCCGCCCTCCCCCCTCTCCCCTCTCAAAAGATGACATCCACCTTCGGTAGCTAACGACGCTGCTCGTCCTACAGTTTCGCCTTTCGGAAAGATTGAGCCGGCTCGTAAGGACCTCCTTGATCCTGTCCTTGGAAAGCAGTACTGGGAGTGGACTGAGGAGCAGATCAAGCAGTACAAGTGAGGCTTTCGATAAAGAAGGGCTGCATTGTCACAAGCCCCGGTGCTGGAACGCCAGCAACCGGGATTGCACCGTATCACATGGGCCGTGGCAAAGGGTGCTTACATTTGATAACGAACTTACTTTATAACGTATCAACTGGAGGAATCAGAATTCGGCAGTCCTGACCACCGCAAACGAACCCCAGTCCTTGTTGTTTGAGCTGCTGCAGTTGAAGACTGTCCTCCATAGCTTTCTACACCCGGGGTCGTAGACATCATGGGCGCTCTTTGTTGCGTGATTTCACTTACTTGTATACTGTTTTAGTAGAAATGAACATTCAAGAGCTAAATCCTCTGTGAACGTTGGAGGAGAAGGTGCACGGTTGTGCAGAAGGTCGTCGCATGACTCGCGTCAGAAACCAACCAATAATCAATTGCATTTGCAGAGGACAAACAAGACAAGGAAGGGGAAACAGTTTGCCTGATCAATTAGCTGTAAATACCGATCCCTGTTTAGAAATCCAACAGCACGATCGAGAGCAGAAAACGGAGGAAAATTCCCCTTTCCTCATTTTCCTCAGATCCGGTCACTTGTAAACGTTCTCAAGCGCATATGTCGGGGCACATTCTTAAAATGCCCTTGATCGCAGTCAAAACCCTAACCCTAGCGTCTCACGAGGCCGGCGCCGGCGACCCTTTGGTTCAGACGCACTCAAGAATGAAACAGCAGAGACGGCAGTGCCGAGTAAAATCAATGTGTCGCACAATCCTCAGGCTCGGCGTTTTGTCCCTCCAGAGGACCGGAGTGTCCAAACCCTGGACCGCTCAGTTTTGCTGGTGCATGTTCAGCGGCCCTATAGAAGTTGATGCCCAAACGGGCTGTCAGCATCGGAGGTTCTCTTTACAGTAGCCCCGTCGTTTGTTGGTTCACCCCAGCTATGTAGCTTCACGTTATCTTTCAAACCCAAACTTCTTTCCTCCTTGACCCGTCTTCGCCTCCTAGGCCAAGGTCCACCACTAAAAGAGATTTAAGGATCCGGACCCTGGGAACATAATTACTTCACGCATCCATGTTGACATCCAGTCGGAAACCAGCGACATGTGTCTTTGAGCGATTGTTCCTACAAGAGGAAACAAGCTCGGGAGTAAAACTCTATGCTGACAGTGAATCGCTGAAGCTTGATAAGAGGTTCTGTCACTTACATTGCCTTAAATAAGATCCAACCATTTTCAGTTTTCTCTACACAACAAGGCCATAAATCAGAAGCTTAGGGCATGTTGATACTCATCCAAATACATCTCTAGTCGCCCCGGCTGGGTGGATTATCTGGGCCCTGAGATGTCTCCTTCGTAGAAGTTGTTAGAAATGTGACCTAGAACCTGGATGTGCGAATTCAACCCTCAAAACAGACGGTTATCCACACGGTATCGTTTGCTTTCACCGTTTCCCATTCAACATTTTCTAGACGCTGAGCATTACATCGTATCCATTTCCCCCCGAGGCTAGGGCAAAGTGTTCCCAGTGGTTTACCTTGCAGGACAACTAGAACCAAACACCGTTGCAGGGCTTGCCTCGGGGCAATATTTCTCAAGCTGCAGATTTCAATGTCTAGGTGTGAGGAATAATCCTCCTCTCCGCGTTATTTTAAAGTGTTTTACACTGATGAAGTAATATTTGTCAATTTAGTTGCAGCAACGACACAAACAGGCATATAATTTGCTTGGATCGAACAACGTAATCAGCTTCATTACTTGAGCGAGGAGGCCGTGTAATTCTGCTTCCTCCATGGCCATGCGATCCGGCTCATGTCGCCTTTGATCCAATAACCGGTACCCCCCCTCCGCGCGATCTGGGATCTCTCCTCAAACGAACCTAGCATCTTTCGGTACTCCGCGCTGTTATATTCGGGATAGTTCCTAGGGTCAGCTCTGAATCCATGTGGCAGGTTTCGCAGGCGATCGTCGTCCCAGAAGACGTAAGCACGCTTGCGCAGCCAAGCAGCAGGTTGATGCAGACACGAAGCCCCCAGCCACCAGCCTGCATTGGCCTCGCGCCACGCTCGATACGGGCCTGGGTCAATGTCGTCGTTATGATTCTTAACTTGGTGACCATGGCGTTGTGGGATGGCGTGCAACTCCGTGTCCGAGTATTCCGCCAACCTTCTAGGATCACTTTCGCCGTGGCCGATTACATCCCATAACGCCTCGGGTAAACTGAGTTTGGCGTCATAGGTGCCGTAGGTACGGTATAAGATCTCATCCCTGGCATCATAAGAGTTGGCCTTACTCAAGTCGTGAATGAAAGTAACGCCGTGGGCCAACTAGAGCTCGGAAGAAACTAGATGTTAGTACATTCATGACCGCCTGATGCTCTAAATGGATTTCGTCACTGACCCAGCTTTGTCTCCAGCCATTATCTGCCCCGGTAGTAACGTAATCTACGCCTCCTTCACCAAAGTCGACATCATGGGCCAAGACATCGAGAGAAGCTGTGAAAAGGGGGTTAGACGAGCCTTGCTAGCCCTCCAGTAACGCTGAAATTTTGGGGTATTCACCCTGCGCAAAGGTCTGCTCTATATATTCGTACACAGACGCCAGCTATTCGTTTTCCCCAGGGGGATACCTCGACAAAAACCAGCGCGGCAGGGGATCGTCAAAATCGGCTTCCCGAAACAGGGTATAAGATAGCTCGACCCGGTAGAATGCGCGGCAAAAGCGAAAGTACTCGCTCGGCGACAGGGCCGGGGTGCTCGTTGGGGAAGGTGGAATGTGGTCTTGAGCCTTCGACGCGAAGTCGGTGGCTAATGTGTGAATTGCATCATGGGTGACGCTCATGCTTTGCACTTTGTTCACAGGCAAGGTTGGCGTGTGAGCGGCTAAATGGGCCGGAGTCTTGTAGAGCTTGTCAAGCAAACCTGAGATCGAGGCGCCCACGACAGGACGTGGCAGATGCGGTGCTTCTGCCACGGCGATGGCGTATGGTAGCAGGGCCGACGTAATTTGGTGGCGGACGACAGAGATACCCACATGATGGCTCTGGTTACATGAACTATAGTAATGGCGACAGGTGAGGAGAGCTAAACAGAGAGACCGGGGGTGGGGGAGGCTTTTAGGATCAACGCCATTTTCTCACAGGGGAGCTATGTGATGGACAGTATGGAGGATGGATGTCGGCATATAAATTTGCCCTTGGAGTTGCGGAGTGTTAAGGGAGCGAGTGTACGAGTGACGAGTCGATGATTAAATGTTGTGAAAATGTTGGGCAGCATGGCCTGAGTGTGCGGTGTGGGATTGTTATCTAACAACGTCATCGGTCTATGTATGTACCCTCAGGGTACGTTGTGGCCAGAAAAAAAGCGGCAGACTACCTAATTAAGTCCCTGGAGGATGCCCTACCTTTCTACAAAAGTGAAACCAGACAAAAAACAATAAATCAGAAAAGTGAAAGAAGACAAAAAGGAATGTATTAAAAACGTGGAAGGAGATGAAGAAGAAGGAATCAAGAAAGAAAAAGAAGACGGAGAACAATAATTAAAGCAAAAAGGTGGGAGAAAATGAAAAGGAATCGAGTAAAAAAAGATAAGTAATTATCCTGAGATTCGATTAAGTACTATCTTGAAGCTCTGCTAACTCTTCATTAACTATAATAATTACACAATCTCACCAATTTCGCCGTTCTTAACTCCCCGCAACACATCCAAAATAGTCTGCCTCTGTTCAACATACGCAAACTCAATCGTCTTTTCCCCTACCTTCCCAGCCACAAGCTCCTCTTCACTCGCCCAAACAGCATCCACATGTTCATTCGGATCCAACTTCACCACCAACCCCATCCTCTCACCACCATCCCCCATCACTCCCTCCCCAGCAGCAGCAGCAGCATCGTCATCAACAACCCCAACAAAAAGCGTGATCTTCTTCCACACACACCCATCCTCCTTCCCATCAAAATCCAACACATCCACCACACCCTTGAACTCCTTCACGACCAGCCCTGTTTCTTCACGCACCTCGCGGCGCGCGGCGTCAAGCACAGAAGCGTCCGTGGCGTCGACACCTCCACCGGGACATTCCCATTTGAGGGGGAATCCGTCGTGGGGTGCGCGTTGGATGAGTAGGACGCGATGGTTGTGGATGACGACTGCGCTGACGATGAGGTTTGTGGTGGGTGGGTTGGCGGCGATGTAAGTTACTGGGGAGGCGTGGTAGGGGGTGAGGGATGGGTTCAGGGGTGAGGACATGGTGGAGGGGGGAGATAATTGGTGATGTTTGACGTTATGACTTTTTGGTGGGTTGTTTGTTGGGGTCGCCTTAATTAGGCCGTGGTTGAGAGAACCGTCGTAATGTAACAAATCTTGTTTAAGTTTTGGTCAATTGTTGAAATGCGATACCATGATTTAACGATGACAATGGACAATGATGGTTTTTTAATGGACGTTGTAACACTAAATTGTTGAGACGAATTAAAAGCCATTAATTAGTTGATGATACCTTATGGTGAATCCGGATGCCTAAAACACGACGCGCAACCAATTAATCCAGGTTCCTACATACCTTCACTTTCTTCACGCCGGTGACTCACAATGTCTCCGCGCACGACGTCATCCAACCCAGCACTAATTAACCCAAATCGGTCGAATTACATGCTCTGATACAATGGAAACGGCTACAATGGCTGATAGTAGACTTCTCCTACCTAATCCCATGGCAGTTTGACTCGGCCCTCGATGTGAGTGATGGAGGGTACCTCACAGAAGCCGTAAACAGAGTCCAAATAATTCCCACAAACCCAATTACTATGCGACAAAAATGGCTAACATCTCATTTTCCAAACACCCCTTGCGCTATTCACCCGTTTACAGGTTACATGGGGTGGACACCACCGGGAATAGCGTCAAGCCCTGTCAGTCAATTAGCGGATGCCTATTGTGTCACGTATCACAACAAAGCTTACACCCTTCTGTCTCTTCCGGCACTGTCTGCTGCTTCTGGCATGCAAGCGCTTGTTCAGTGGACTGAGTCGTCAGAACCGAGCATTGGTTGCCCGTGCAGCGCGCATCTAACGCACGCTGGAGGGAGTCTCCTTTCCAGCCAAAGATGTAATCGCCATGCTGGCCGAATCCGGTCCTGCACCACGGTGTTAGAAACTTTACTGAGCAAAAGAATGGAGGCGAAAAACCGCACTCATCACCCATAGAGTACACCAACGGCTGCCCGCTTTCAGGCCACACCTCCGGGTCGTTGAACTCGCGTGTGTCCCACATCACCTCGTACATGAGCTGCGGCACACGGACGGGGTGAGAGTCAGGACACGGGCCGGTCGTCTCGAAACTGCCGCTACTCGGGTACGCGACGTGGCTCTTGTGGTCGGGGGTGTCGACGTTTTTGCCGTCCCAACATCTGTGCGTACCTTCATCAGCGTCCGTCCTTCGGGCCAGGCATCTCTGCGTATGGAATTATGTGTCTTGGGGGAGGCGATCTTACGTGGGGAACGTGATAGTTGTCCGGATACCGCCGTGGCACATTCCAGTCGGGAAAGAAGCCGTGTCGGCACCGGAGCAGGGCGCGCCACCAAAGGGGGTTTGCTCGATGTTCTCCTCACAACGGTGGCAGATTTGCTTTTGCATGCCTTCTTCTGTACGGAGGGTTGCGTCACCGACGAGCATGCGGAAGCCCTAAAATCATCAATGACCACGGATAAGCCCCTTTCTAAGAATCCCTGAGACTCACCGGCTTAAACGCCGTAACGGTCGTCTTCCCATCATAAGGCGGGATATAATACACCGTCACACCCCCAGCCCCTTGAAGCCCCAGATTTACCATCTGCGGCACCCGCTTGTAACTCCCGTTTTTGGCATGGAAGTAGATATTCGCCGTCCAGTAATTGCTAAAGTCCTCCGCGAACGAGCACGTCGTGCAGGTAGACTCGACGGATGGGTCATAGTCGCCAGGTGTCATGCTGGCGTTGAAGGCATTGCCACCTACTATTTGGTGAAGGTGGGGTGACTGGACCTCGCCGGGGTTAACGAGAGGGTCGAGGCGCTCGATGACGAGTTGCGAGCATTGGAAGCGCATCATGGCAGCCGTCGCGAACTGGGCCGCGGCTTGTTGCGCCCATAGCGCTGAGGTGAGGAGGGCGGCCTTCATGTTCAAAGGAACGTGAATAGTGCAGTTGGAGATCTTGTCAGTTACGCGTAGATACTTTTGGCTGGGTCTGGTAGTCGACCTAGCGAATGAGAAAAGAGAAAGTGAAGCCCGCGTGGTTTGATGAGGTTATATACGCCTCCTAGGCATACAAGGGCCTGTCATTTAGATATCTCCTGGCATGGATAAGGAGTATTTCAATAACTTGGGATGGAAGTTTCCAAAATCTTCAAATATTCTCGAGGTGGCGTTGTTCAACTGCCGGATATTGAATGCGTCGGTGGTTAAATCAGGGGTAAAGAGCAACAGCCCCCATTGGGTCGACACGACGGGCCAGCTAACAAGTTGCGAGTACAACAATGTGTTTAATATAAAACCGCGAAATAATATCCGGTAACCCCCACAATGGTCCCCCTCGCCGCCTCAACGAGGTCTCAGGAACAGCCGTCGGCTGCGGTGTTCTTCCAATGATGAACAGTCAGGAAAGTTGGCGCAGCAGTCGGCCTTGGCAGTTAACTGTCCCTTGGCGAGTCCAGGTTACTCCCAACAAAAACCTGGTATTATGCAACGACTTGTGCGGTGAAGGTTAAACCCCTGAGTCTTGGAGAATTCCTTTTGCGTAATTATTATGTAATAACGCGGTTGGTTGGCTTCAAATAATTCACGTGGTTATTTCCATACTGGGAGACTGTAATAGATAAACTACATCTCGAAAACACGGCGTGGAAGTGATGGTCACCGTACCGGAGCAGGGGAATGCGCCAAATGCTCAGGATATTTTGGCTTTGATCGAGTCTCCATGGACAGCCGTAATTGCGTATTATACCTAGTTATTAATTACATGACGGGATTCCCACGGGAAATCAGTGTAGCGATTATTACTTCCACCAGCGCCTGCAACCTCCCTTCAAATCGCACTCACAATGGGTCTGTGAAGACAATTCAACCTCCGCTGTTCATGTTAATAGTAGCAGTGGAGCTTTCCATCGTAAAAAAGTTTGTTGTTGTTTTGCTGGGTTTGACGATCACGAAAATCGCCATTTGCAATAAGTAGCGGCCAACGGGAAGGAGCAACCACTGCCGTCGTAGTTCCTCCGGCAACCGGGTAAACGAGGAAGGTGGAAAGAATGAAGGGGAAACTCAAATCGTCCAAACACCAGAACGAATGCGATGAGACTAAGGAAGACCTTCCCGGGCTCCATCTTTAATTGTCTCAAAACAGCTAGATCCAGGACGGTAACAACATTCAAACAAAATCTTACTTCTGATTCTTTTGACAAACAGTATACAAACAGAGCCGAACTCTGTTAACCTTCCTCCAATGTATGTTCCGGCCGGCTGGCCCTTTAAACCGCCCAACGATACCACCACCAGATGGATACCACGGCTGGACGAGCACCACCAGACGATGGCTCGGGGCCCCCACGGGCCAGCTGTCTCCGAGGCCACGATCGAGGCTTACAAAAGCAGCGGCCAAGCTTCAGCCGCAAAAAGAAAGCCACCAAACCCTCGCGCCTCTTGTAGCAGCAGCCTCTCAGGCTGCTCGAGAGTAAGTCCTCTCCTCCACCTGCAGCTGTGTTTCTCTGCGTCATTCTCACCTAACGTGCTTTATAAGCGAGCGAGACATATAAGCGAGCGAGACATATAAGCGAGCGAGACATATAAGCGAGCGAGACACTAAGTTCTTGGCACGACGCG
>NW_026944127.1:0-76243 GCF_033296635.1 Dichotomopilus funicola
CCTCCCCCCCCCCCCTCGGTTCTCCGCTAACATGTTTAATCCAGCCCTGGGGTGTTTTCCAGACGCTTACCATCACCTACGCCTCGGAAGTCTGCCCGGTCAACATGAGGGCGTACCTCGCAAGCTACGTTAATTTCTGCTGGGGTCTCGGCCAGTTCATCGGAATTGGGGTCATTATGTCCATGTTAGATCGTGATGACGAGTGGGCTTATCGGATCCCCTATGCCCTCCAATGGATGTGGCCACTTCCGTTGGCCGTCGGCATCTTCTTTGCCCCGGAGTCCCCCTGGTGGTTGGTCCGGAAGGGGAAGTTGGACAAAGCCAAGGCCTCCCTGCTACGCCTTACCAGCTTGAACCTGGAGACGGAATTTGATGCGGATGAAACCGTAGACATGATGGTACACACCACGGCTCTGGAGGAGAAAACTACAAAGGGAGCTTCCTACTGGGACTGCTTTAAGGGGCACGATTTGCGAAGAACAGAGGTAAAGTTCACACCCTCTCCTAATACAATTTTGCATTGGCACAGGACCATACGTTGGCTGACTCAGATTATACAGATCGTATGTGCCTGCTGGGGTATCCAGAACCTTTCAGGCAACTCATTCTCAAACTATTCCACATATTTCCTCACCCAAGCCGGTCTCGACTCCAACAGTGCGTATGGATTTGCGCTGGGGCAGTATGGTATCAACATGGTGGGCGTTATCGGCGCGTGGTTTCTCATGAGCCGTGGCGTCGGCCGCCGGTCCCTCTACCTGTACGGCCTCTGCGGGCTCTGCGCTATGCTCCTCGTACTTGGCTTTCTCGGCCTAGTTCCCGAATCGCACCGACGTGAAGGCTCCATTGCCACCGGCAGTATCATGTTGGGCTGGGCCTTGATGTACCAACTCACAGTCGGGACGGTTTGTTATTCTTTGGTAGGCGAATTGTCTACGCGGCGGTTGCAGATCAAGACAGTTGCCCTCGGGCGCGTGTTTTAGTAAGTAATTTCCCTAGCCCCCTTCACAGAGAGAGGGCGGCATACTTGTTCATCTCGACCGAGCCAGTGAGGACTAACCCACGTTACAGCATCATTGTAAACATCATCTGCTCTATCATCACCCCTTACATGCTTAATCCTGGTGCGTGGGACTGGAGGAACTTTGCAGGTTTCTTCTGGGCTGGCCTCTGTTTTCTCTGTGTGGTCTACACCTACTTCCGGGTACCAGAGCCAACAGGCCGGTCGTTTGCCGAGTTGGATTTACTCTTTGAGAAGGGGGTCAGCGCTCGCAAATTCGCGACGACCAAGGTCAACGTGTTCGCGGAAGATGTGGGCGGCGACTTTATGAACAAGTACCATCAACGAGCCAAAGCTCAACCCACGGAGTTCTACGCATCTTAGGGGGAAAGCAGAGTAGTAGGGCAGTTAAACAGGGAAATGTTGATACGTACATACCAATGTCTTCTCACCAGCGCGGCACCGAAGTGAAACTCAAGACCACGCTTTCTTACATACGGTTGCTCAAACGGGGCGGAAATGGAGAGAAAGCCGATGTGCTGCCCTGATTTCCCCGGAGCTCTTCGCCCGAGAAAGGTTGCGTGGACAGCAACATCGTGAGTTCAATGACGTAATATCAGGCAATAAAAATGGTGTCTGTCTGGACTGGCGCTGCAACCGCGTGTGCATGTGGTTGCCAAGGAGGGCGACCCAGGATGTACGAGGGATCATGGTTTGAGACAAACAAACCAAGGTGACACAACGCACGATTACTCGTGGCGGCAGATGTCTCGAGGGCCGAATGGTTTTTGCATTTTCCTGGCTCCTGCCCTCCGAGCTTTAGACGATCTTCACCTGTAACTAACTGCTGTTCAACTTGTTCAGTTGTTTCTTCGTCCGCTCGATTTGCCCTAGGGTACCCTAACACTCTCATGCGGGCCAAGATACTAGGTGTATTGTAGGTAAGCTCGAGGTAGGTCGGACGGTCA
This sequence comes from Dichotomopilus funicola, assembly GCF_033296635.1. NCBI lineage: Eukaryota > Fungi > Ascomycota > Sordariomycetes > Sordariales > Chaetomiaceae > Dichotomopilus > Dichotomopilus funicola. Next base: position 1,969 of record NW_026944127.1, read on the forward strand.
TACGTTGAACTTCGAGCGAACACATGGGACGAACTGACGGGTGTAAATGCCCCACCACCCTGGTTCACGCACAGTGACGTCGAGGGTCGAGGGTCGAGGGCCGCCTGATCGAGAAATGGGAACTTGAAGCCGAGAGAAGCCACCCCGTTTGCTAAAGTCTACGGTATTCACAAAACGCTAAGCCTGCTTCAATGGTACAAATGTGAGACACCTTGCCATTCCTGCCATTTTTTTCTCTTTTTCGGGCTGGGATTCCCCGATTTTTTCCTCCAAGTCACTCGATTCAGAGCGACTTCGCAACTCTTGCAGCCACCCATTCACCAAGGACCCCTGCGGCTTGGCACACCATCGCCGGCCCCGCCCCACATACATGCACCCTGAGACCCTCTCCAATCTACCCATCCACCTCAGTTGTCGCCATCCCGCCGCCTCCCGTTTCAAACCTCGAGAAACCACGAAAACAACGATCATTGTTTAGCTTGGGTTCTTTTAACTTCTCCCTTTTCCTTCGATCCTGAAGACGGCACGAAGTACAACGAAAGTTCGCCATGACGAGCACGACAGACTCAGTCCCGGCGCATACCCCGCCTGGGTCATCAGCCCCACGCCCAAAAGGTGAGTGAGCTTGAGCCATTTCTCTGCGGGAGCTCAATGGATGGCAAAGAACGGCTCTGTCTAACCATTATGTCATTCCGGTATGGCCAGGAATCCTCAAAAACGCCTCTTACCGCGCCTCCCCTCCTGTCTCGCCCACCAACGCCCAACCCCCTCTCTCTTCCTCGATTCCACATGGTAGCGCCCACCCGCAGCTAGAACACCCACTCACTCCTAAGGAGGCCAAGGAGTTGACCATTGCCAACACGCAATTCAACGCCGGCCACCGCCGCTCCTCATCCTCAGCAACCCGACCCGGCGCCTCCTCCCGGCGACAAAGCTCCCTCCAGGGCCATGAAGCCGGCGACGACGCAAGCGGAGAGAACGACGAGCCCGGACAGCGACTCAAGTGGGACGAGGCGAACCTGTACCTGACCGAACAGGAACGCACCAGCACAATGAAGATCAACGAGCCCAAGACGCCGTATGCGAAACACTACGACCCGGCCGAGGACCCGTCGGACGACGAAGAGGGGGACATAGGCGAGCCGATTGACCCGAAGAACGTGGATTTGGACAAGGTGGATGGGCTCCCTCACTCGAAACGGCACCATCACATACACCAGGAGCACGAGCAAGGCCAGCAGCAGCAGCCTTCCTCACGCCGCCGCCCCGCAGACGAGGAGATTCCACGCCTGTCGCTGGGCGAGCCGGAGGAGGAATTCCCCGAGCACGAGCCTGGCCAAGAGTATGGGACGTCGCCGTCTCGTCCCCGGGCAGTCCATGTTGACAGCCACGGCAGCGGTCACGACACGGACGGCGAGGAGTATTTGGTGGGACTAAGCGCTGAGGAACGCGAGAAGCACAGGAAGTTTGAGGAGATGCGCAAGAAACACTACGAGATGAGGGATGTCGCCGCGCTGTTGGGGCATTCGGAGGAACTGGACGAGGATGGCGATGACGATAGTGAGAATGACGATGAACGGGCAAAGGTTCCCCCTGTCCCGCCCCTGCCTGGAAGGGTGAATGGGTCGTCATGATAAAGGGGTCTGAAGGAGCGGAAGGGGCTGGATGATGGGAGTCAGAAATCCATGTTCATTGAGCTGCCGCAGATTGTTGGGGGCTATCTATAATCACTGCTCAGTCTTGCTCTAAAGAAGGATATCTCCCCTTTTCTCTACTCCTCCTGTGTTTCACTTTTGGCAAGCTTTTTATTTAGCGTGTATTTTCTTCGGTGCCGTCCTTATTGCCTTTCGAGGTCTCGTTTTCGGCCGGGGTAGGCAGTGTCTCAAAGCCGTGTGTCTCTATGTATCGTCGTGTGAGCATGGCCCCGGTATTATATCCAGCCCAGTTTTCTCCGACTTCGTACGGTTTTGGGCGCTAGCTGGTAGGGGTTTCGTGGCGTGTCCAGTGTGTAAGCGGGTATATGATGATGGTGTTGCAGCAGTGGCCTCTCATAACAGCCCCTTGCGTGCAAGCTCGACCTTCCTCGCCGCCTCGCCGGCCTTAAACCCTCCCCGAGAAACACATATCCGCTGCCCTTCGGCGAGCTCAAACTTATCCTCATGCGACGGCCATTGGCATGGGCAGTGGTGGGGGAAGTGCACACATGCTGTTACAAAAAGTCATTAGCCAGTGAACCAGAGGCCTCGACCCCTTTCTTTCTTCCCGAAGACCCACCTAGCGTATCCGGGCAGAGGTAGTTGTCGCAATGGGCGTGGGCATATTGAGAGCGGTAGTGCGCGGAGTCGCTCGGCGCGTTTTGGGGCTGGTGATGTTGCTGTCCTCCGCCGCCAAACATTTGGTCGAAGAAGCCACCAAATTGCGCCGAGACGAGACTCGCCCACGCGAGAAGAACAAAGCCAGCGAGATGCATGTTCGATTCCGTATCGAGGGCGGCGATCGATTGGTGTGTCAAACGTTGTGGAGGTTAACCTAGAAAGGGGCGGTTCCAAGTGAAAGAATCATGCGCCTTGGATTCATTGTCGCATTGTTCGATGTTGACTTGCTGGCCAGATCCCAAGCCCAAATGCCAAGGGGAGCATGTGGGGGCCAAGGCTCAGTGCTGCAGCGTATCTTATCAGACCCTAGCTGAGTCAGCAGAAAACTTGCGGGCAACAACCGCAGCATCGTCGGCTCTGGTCCCGGGGTTTTGCTCCCGAGTTCGTCAATTTGACCCTCCACTCTCCCACCTCCCAGCCCCCGCTCCGGCGCTCCATTGCGCCCAAGTGCGTTTGCGAGCCGGTCCAATGCATCTCGTACGGCTGCAGCGGCCCCTCCAAAGGGCTGCTGCCAGCAGCGCTCGACCCCTCGGCACCGTCCTCCGGCCGACGACGACAGGGACAACATCGACAACGACAGCGACGATTCTCGAGGAGCGGTTCGCCCACCTCCGAATTTCCTCCCCAAATGCTGCTGGTTCCGCGGTGGAGGGCCGCCGTTATGCCTCCGTGAAGGCGCAGGGTGCCTACAAGATCAAGTCGAAGAAGACGATACCAAAGAAAATGGGTGCCAAGAAGACCGGAGGTAGGTTCGGGCCTCGCTACCATTGTGCCGTTGTTGATCCGTCGGATGGCTATGTGTTCCAAAATTACATTGCTGAACCTAGATGTTTCCGACTTTAGACCAATATGTTATCCCCGGTAACATCATCTACAAGCAGCGGGGTACCATATGGCATCCCGGTGAGAACACCATCCTCGGCCGCAACCACACGATCCACGCTGCCGTCACCGGCTACGTCAAGTACTACCGAGACCCAAAACGACACCCAAAGCGCCAGTATATTGGGGTTGTGTTCAACCGCGACGACACATTGCCTTATCCCGAAGACTCGCCTCGCCGGCGAAAGCTGAACCTCGTTGCAGTAACTCGGAAAGCTGAACCCGCGCCCGACGAGACAACGGCCCCTAGCGGCATCCCGCGTTCCGTCACACGGCACGAAATTGTCGAGAAGCCTGACGAGTCGAAGACATCCAAAACCGCCCAGCCGCACACCCCAGTTCGTTACGTGGAATCAGTGCCTTTGAAAGACGGCAACTCGGTGGTAGCCAGTTTGGTCAACCAGAAGCTTCGGGCTAGGGAATTGGACCAAGTCAGGAAGGAGGCTTTGAACCGAGAACAAGAGAAGGCGCTTGCGGAGCGCAAGGCCACTCGTGTGTTCCATTTACAGGACGACTACAGCTACCGCGAGAGCAACTGGGAGATTGGTCGCATCGTCGGCGACGCCGGGATCATTCCGGGCACCGATAAGCCAGAGTCGAGGAAGGCCAAGATTCGCATGCGCAGGTGGAAACGCGACATTCACTTCCGCGGTATCAAGCTACGCAAAATCGACAGATCCAAGCGCCGTAGCGACTACAAGACCCGGGCCCACCAGAAGAGGTTGGCACGGCAAGTTACTGAGAAGGCGGCCGCCAGGGAGGCCGCGGCTGCCGCGAAGGCTGCTTTCGAGAAGGCGGATTCTGAAGCCCGGGCCGCTGCGGCGGCACGAGCCGCGAACGCGGCCGGCGGCAGCAAGCCTGTCGCGAGCTAAAGAGGATTGTTGGCCGGGTTGGGCTACCTATTTGTCACGAATGCGCCGCTGTTGCGGATGGCCGGTTGATGTGCTGCGTGACGTTGATTTGATGTAGCACGGGCCGAAATGCTGTACATTATCTTTGTCTCAAATAAATGCTTGATGTGTCTGGCAATGCTCTGGGTACCTAGGTCTGTACATGCAGTCTGCCGCCGGTTTGTTTACTCGCCTCGTTCGAAAACGCCTTGGTCTGCTTTTTGCCACTCCTGGTCTAAAACAATTCCTTTCCCGCTTTTCTCCCTTCTTCTTCTCACCAATTCAACTAGGGATAGCATTCATTAATCTGGACCTACTGCGTACATAGCCTCGTGCCAACAGCAAACCTCCGACCATGTGTTATCCTTGATTGTTTGCGTTCTCCCTGGCGCGGCGCCAGGCTCTGGAATGCGGTGGCGCAGCGATAGTCTATTAGCAGATGACGATGACCACAACCATTTCATTGTATTCAGTAGTATTACCTCGGAACCTCCAGGACCCTCTCCGGGACACTTAATCGCGCTTGGAACACAACCTTATCTGTCATGATATCAGGACCGGCTTTCGAAATGAAAGAGGAATTCAGAACAAAGGACCCCAACTTGGGCCCTGACGAAGGGGTGTTTGATTCCAAAGGTCGTTTCCAGTCTCCGTCCAACATTTCAACCAGATCAGCCGAGAAACGCAGTACAGATCCAAGATTGGAAGATAGCCCCCTACCCAAACGACAGTGCTCCATCCAAAGACAAAGGAACAGGGAAACTAGCTCCTCGTTTTCTCTTGTCCCCAACATCCAGCCGAGCTATGACATCAGGATATCGCCAACACCACCCCCATTGGAACAGCGCGAGTTAACAGCCAGGCGAGGCCACTTCTTCTGGGGACTCGCTTCACCGGCCCCGGAACCTGTGCCTTTGAATGAGAGAGAGAGCGCGGCAAGGGCTTTAGCGGGAGGTCCTAGGGGCCTCCATCATGGTTCAGCTGACATTAGGGCTAGGGGGGTTCCAAACACAGCAGCACCGTCCTCCTCTCAACAGCCAAACAATATTCACCTTGACCGCAACAGCGAGGGAGCTCCGATACTCATGTGCGGGAAGCGGCCGTACTCCGAGTGGATTAGATACTGGGGTAAGTAGGCTGTACAGGCCTTCTTTGGTCAATTTAGACCTCAAATATCCTCCTTCTCACACTGCTCGTCAGAGAACACACTTCATAGAGTACTTGGAGCCGGAACACTGTTTCCGGAAGGGTATAGTCCACGAGTAGGGCAACAGCATCCTTGGATCTGCCCTCTCCGGGACTGTCAGACGTTATTTTCTCAGGTTTGGGCGCTTGGGGGGCATTTCAGTATCAGTTAGAATTTCTTCTCAAGCTTGACCTTGATTTTATACCCCGTACAGGGGCTGACTGTACACCGTCTAGGCCGCCCATCGAGCTTGCCTCCTGAACGACAATCTCGATGGCACGATGTCCGTAGTGGGACAGCGCAAAACCCCGGACTGCAGCTCTGGGCGTATGCCTCCGTTGGTGGTGTCAAGGGTGCCACTCAACGCAGCCACCGCTCCACCGCTAGCGGTCCCCAAACAACCAGGGCGTAAGAGGAAGCAGAAACACCATGAACAGAATGCTACCAACCATGAGCGGCCCGAGGGGCTACAGTCGACAACCCCTTCTTCCATCCTCGGAGCTCCCAACTTCAACACAGTTCCCTGGAACCGACCTGCTGTCGAAGACCTCAACAGCAAAGGTAAAAGAGAGGGAACCCATTTTGAGCGAATGCCTACGCCAGTCAGCGTGGATATCCCATCGGAAGAAGCGGTGGTGAAGGTCCTACCAACAACCGAACATACCCAGACCCATTGTAGCTCCCGCTTTGCATTATCGCCAAGCGCAACTGATACTGAGACCTCGTACAAGAGTTCAGTTGAGGAGAACATCGATGTTCGGCCTCTCACGATGGGTGACACAGACAAGGGTGATAATGGTGACGAAACGAAAGAAGATAATGACGGTGATGACGGCAACGTTGAGTCGAGTGTCAGCAACCACGAGAGCGACGATGAAGAAAAACTGCTCGAAAAGGAGGGCATGACAAACCATGTTGAACATCAGCGAAGAATGCAGGCACAACAGGACCGAAACACAGATAATAATATCAAAACAACGACGGATGAGAGTGGCAACGGGTTAAGACGATCTCGTCGACTACTCAATCACCGGCAGCAACCGCCACCTCAACCAGAGACGAAACATAATTCCGCGCCCGTAACGTCCGTCCAAGTCCATAACGTGGGCTCAAAAGGGCCGAGGCCCAAAAAGGCAACCGATCAAGAGCCCCCCCAGCCTGAACTGGGCCCCGTTGGCAGATCTCCAATGACCATGGCCGACTGGGAGATTGCACCAGGTATACTCCATAGGGGCAGTGGGAGAGATACCGAGAGTAAGTCTCTCACTCATCTTGACATACTCGATGTTGTTCCTATTGTTGAACCCCCAACCCCATCCCCCTGCTTAACCCCAAAAAGCACCCCAACATATTCCAACTAACTGAATACAGACATTGCCTTCTCCTCCTCCTATCTCGCCCAGGCCCACACCGTCGCCGTCGCAGACGGCACCACCTTCCAGGTCGTCCGCATATCGCCGGGGACAACACTGCGGTGGGCGGCCGACGAGAACATGGTCCGCCTGTGTTCGGTAGCAAGAGGCGTCGTGCGTGTTTCGCTATGTTTTCCCCAAGCCGTCGACTCCCCGCGGGCATCGGATATCAAGGAGTTTTCCATTGGGCCAGATGGGATGTGGAAAGTGACATGGGGAGCCGGGTGTACATTGGTAAATCCGTTTTACGAAGGGGTTGTCCTCCACATCACTACTCTCGTCGAAGATAGGGTATGATGGCTAGTTTATGTTGTGGAGTGAAGCCGAGTTGGACAAATGACGAGGGTTCCAAGAACATGTGCATCATGCGATGGGTTCATATTCTTTCACAACAAACAAAAGTCCTAAAAGTAGGCAAAAGGGGAGGAAGTCAGTGGTCTATTGTTGTGCTAAGGCGATGGATATTATCCACCGCGCTTGGGTATCGATGTTCCTGCGCCAAATTCCAATGTCCCATGCTCAGTCCCAACCCATTGCGCCCACTCCAACCAAACACCGTCGAATGCAAGCCTACAAAAAATTCATGTGCCGTTAACGAAACAACCTCCGTCCCCCTGTTCGCGTGGGAAACCTTTCCACACCACCCTGCTGTTGCTGGTGATAGACCCATTGCATTCCCACGCCACCCCCTTCAAACCCCTTCCGGTATCGCCGAACAGCCTCACGGAGGTGCTCAGGTCGGAGCGGCCCGCGTCGGTCGTTAACTTCGGAATTTCTGGTGTCCCTAGTATCCTTCGTCTCCGCAGCATCCGTCGTCGTTGCTTCGGCAGGCTGGGTATCGGCCTCTCCGCTCACATCAGGTGTTGGGGCAATCGTGGGCAGCGGCGAGGGAAGATCGGTCTGCTTCTCGTCGAGTTTCTCAATCCACTCGCCCTGCACGCGCCGGGCGCTCTCAATGACATCTCCGATAAAAACCTTTGCCACTGCGCGCATTCCTATTACGACGTTTTCAGCAACGGATTGGGAGATGGTGGCATTGACAAGCTATCCAGGAACGGAACAAAAGGGTGGTTAGCTGAGGGGTCCGCGCAGTAGGCCCAGTTGCCCGTAGAAGACAAAGGAAAATAAAAAGAAGAGAGCATTTACCCTTCTAACTGAAGCCTTGCTCAAGTTGGCGGCGCGCCAATTCTCAAACCGATAGAACTGATCCTCCGATAGTGCCGAGATCAGCATGCCCCTCATGCGATGTTCCTCCTCCTTTTGTTCCTTGGTTCGCACGTCGGCCGTCGCAGCGACCTCTGTAGGACCCTCGTCCTCGCCTTCGCCCTCATCTCCCCCGCCCGCGCCGCCCGTGGTGCTCTTGCCCCCACCGCCGCGGCCGCCGCCGGCTTCACTAGCGCCGCTGGCGGCTGTGGCTGCTCGGCCCCCAGCGATAGACGGTGTTTGCTCGCGCGCCTTGTCGGCCTTGGACTTGCGACCGCGCTTCTTCTTAAGAGGCGCCGCCGCGCTGACCTGGCTGCCACTGACAAGGCTCATGTTATCGACATCGACGGAGGGTGAACGAGCGCTGCCAATCAAGGTGGACGAGTCGTCAGGGGGAAACGAGGTCTGGCGAAGCGGGTGGGCGGATCCCGGCGCGCCCGACGCGGTTGAAATGGTCGAGGCTTTACGGCGTTTGAGGGCGGGAGCCGCAACGCCGTCGGCGGTGCGTTTTTTGTTGGTGCTGGACATGCTGTTGATCCCTGAGAGCTGCGTGTGGGATGAAGGAGGCGAAGAGTGTGTTGATGGGGGGGCCATCTCGGTTTGCCGTCCTCCGGGCTGTTTTGCACGAGGGAGGATGGGGCAACCGGACAGTGGATTGTGGCAGAAAGCTAGGCGGTGTTAACGCGAAGGGAAGAATGGGCCCGAGCTTGCATTTTAATGCAGGGGTGGGAAGACGTGAAACTTTAAAGTAACGATTGTCAAAGTCGGAACACAGGCAGCCCTAGCTGTAGTTACATAAAAGAAAAGAAAGAATTGTTCTCAGAAGTTCCGTGATGATAATGGCCAAAAATTAGCCTGATGTTATTGTGTTGGTATCATGTTATTGTTCAACCCTTCCAAAAAGCGTTACACTAAATCGGTACTTTAACCAGTGGTCCGATCGACCTAGCAGGAACAACACGCCGCTGGAAACCGTGGGACCCACCACACTGCGTGCCATGATTTCGCGGGTCCCAACAAGCCTGCTGCACGACGAATACAAAGCCAGCAATGCCAATTGCCAATCAGGACCCTAGGTTGGACAGCCCAAGAGGGACAATGATGGCCGAAATGACGAAGATACTTTGCCGTCCTCTGTCGGCGAATTTCTCCTTTTCCCGAGGCAAACCCCCGAGTGAGGCGAGTCAGACAGACGGCTACTTCGTACTTCGTACAAATATTCCTTACATGAATCAATTGGGACCGAGGAAAAACTCTCGTCTCTATTTTAGACTCGGACATCGTCACAATAAGTTGTCTGGGATAACATAAGAATTAACCAAGTTCGTCAATCCCTGGGTCAGTTCTCCCCCTGTGTCCCTTGTGTCCGATTTGACTGCGTGGACGGTGCAAACCACTCGGTGAACGGTGCAAATCTGAATACGGCTAGAGGTAAGTAGACCGCCTCCACACCTGCTCTTGGTTGGTAAACTTCAATGATCGAGGTTCCTCTTACCCTGGTCACCGGTGTGCTTACCATACATACAGTGTACCAAAACCAGAGGTGGCCATTGTAACTAATGGTAGATACAAATCGCTTCAAATGCAAGCGTGGGTGTGGCTTAGAGTTTTCGGTAGTGATGTGTTGGTTTTGGTATTGAGTGAGCAGCTGAGGTGTGGAGGCGGTATACTTGCCTCTAGCCGTATTCGAATTTGCAGCCTTTTTCGGGATCAGGGGACCGAAAATTTCCAGAGAGAGCGGGACCGGAGGCGCTGGCCCGATCCATCCTGGCTCTTCGGGTCTACACGTACATATGTAGGAGCTCCATTTGCCCAGATCTGTTCTTGAAAGTTGCGATCACCCACTTCCCAATCGTCCCCCGAGTGCATCCATTCTTGCATTTGCGGAGTCCTCGCGTTTGCGTCGTCGCGCAATTCTCAACCCTCGATCCCGTCTTGAGTACCCGCCATCGACCTCCAACGCCCCGCCCATCTTCAACATCGGTCAGCAGCATCGACCCCGGCCCCGCAGAATCACCCAGCACCCTCGCTAGATCCCGACCCCGACGCAATGGCAAGGTCCGACACCGCCTCCGGCTCGGAGAGCCCCGCGCCCACACCAGTGAACGGAGAGAGGAACGGAAGCAAGAAGAACAAAACCCGGAATGGCAGCAAGAAGCACGCCCGTGACAACGAGACCAATGGCTCCATTGGGCCCAGCCACCCTGGCGAGCGGCGGTCCAGCGTCAGCAAGCCCGCGCGGGACTTCCGGGACATGCCCGAGGCGCCGCCGCCGAAAAAGAAGAAGAGAAAGACCTCGACAACTACCACAAAACCCGATAATGCCCTCGTCATCCCCACCACAAAGGACACACTCCCCGCTCTTCAACCCGAAGAATCCACCGAACAAGTCTCGACCCGGTCGCCGAGCCCCGTCATTGACTTTGATGGACTGAGCCGGCCCAGTCTCGGCACACGGAAGCGGCTAGAGGAGGATGACGCGCAAAAAGAGATTCGCCTCAACCGCATCAAAGATGCTGTCCGAACCCTGCTCGAATGCGTCGGTGAGGACCCGGACCGCGAGGGCCTGTTAGCCACACCGGATCGTTACGCCAAGGCCATGCTCTACTTCACCAAGGGCTACCAAGAGAACGTGCGCGACATCGTCAATGGTGCCATCTTCCAGGAGGGCCATAACGAAATGGTCATCGTCAAGGACATTGAGGTCTTCAGCATGTGCGAACACCACTTGGTCCCTTTCACCGGCAAGATGCACATTGGCTACATCCCCTCGAACGCCGTCATCGGCATCTCCAAGCTGCCGCGCATTGCTGAGATGTTTGCGCGCCGCCTGCAGGTTCAGGAGCGCTTGACCAAGGAGGTCGCCAACGCCGTGATGGAAGTGCTTAAACCTCAGGGTGTCGCCGTCGTCATGGAGTCGAGCCATCTATGCATGGTCATGCGGGGCGTGCAAAAGACGACCAGCACCACCATCACCAGCTGTGTGATAGGCTGCTTTGAGCGCAAAGAAAAGACCCGTAACGAATTCCTCAGCTTGATCGGTGTCAACCGCTGAACACACATCCGATCATACAAAAGGGTTCAGATGCAACCAAGTGGCTGGTAGACCAAAGTGTAAGGAGGAAGCGGGAAAGAGGGAGCGAGGAGAAAAAGAAAAGATATAAAGAGACACGGACCCGGCATTGAGACATGATATGCGATTCAGGGGAATATTAATAGGGGCAATCCGCGACAAAGAGGATATTTTCAACAAAGGGCCGTCGTATCGGGACAAGCGCTGTTGATGTTGGTTTACATACACACACACACACACACATGGGCAGTCTGCATGGAGCCGGCGTTTCGGGATTTGCACTTTCAACCAGGGCGTAGGAAGCAGAGGGAACGGATTTATGTAGGCAGGGGGAAGACGACATATACAAGCACGCCTTGTCATGAACCGGGCGAGGATCTCAACATCGGCCGGGCGTCTGCTTGTCTTACTTCTCATGGGTTCTTCAACACGGCCAGCTATTTGGCTTTTGTTTTTCCTTCAGCTCTTGGTGACACACTGGTTATTGTTAACCTGATAGAGACATTAACAGTACATGTCAACAGACATAGCTACCTATCATACCCCAATCAAAGCATTATTCACGCGGCTTCAGCCGCCGCGGGAAAAAAAGAGGACTTTTCCTGCTCCCAAAGCCGGGACCTTGAACTCTACAAGGCATCGTACAGCCAATCTCTCCCGCCCATTTTCCCCCAATATCCATCCCGATCCGGAAATTGACAACCCGTCGCATATCCATTGGTACACAAACCAGAAGGAAAAGCTTGGCTGGCGGACAACCGTCACGATACTCTCCTCACAACCCGCCCAACTTCACCACGTTCAACAGTAGCAACCCTGGCTTTGACCACCTTCCACACCTCTTCTGCCACTTCCTCTACAGACGAGCTCGCATCCACCACATGGAGGTCCTCCTCCTCCTGTCTGAACCGATACTCGTGCCCCGTTAGCGCATCCTGGCCCGCCACTGTCGGTGGCCCTACCGCCACCTCTTTCCTCTCACTCGTCCCCTCCTCCCTCTTCGCAACACCACCACCAACTCCAGCTTCTCCGGGCACAACGACCGACGTAGTCCCAATTTTGCCCATACTTAACCCCCAAAACAACTCCCGCACGCGCCGCTGCATCTCTGCCTTCTCGTACGCCTCGCCGCCCCAGCCGCCGCGTGCTTTCGCTTGGTTTTCGTCTAGGTCTAGGAAGAGCACTAGGTCAGGGCGTGGCAGGCCGACTTCGGGCGCCCGCGCCCACGGAAGCGTGAGGGAGGGGTTTTGTTTGGCGGCGGAGTAGACGACACCGCTGTGGTAGTAGCGGTCGCAGAGGACGGTTGTGCCGGAGGCAAGGAGGGCGGCGATAGATTTACTGTTGTGATAAGGAAAAAGGGTTTCAATATGTGTCGGCCTGACTTGGTTTTGGGAGGGAGGAAGAGAAGAAGGAAGGGGAGGAAAAGGGGGTGAGAGCATACGCTGCTTCCCATCGGTTTGCGCTAAAGAGCAGATGAATGACGTGGTCGTCCATGTCGACCTGGCTCTTGAGATACGAATCGATCATCTGGCCAATTGGTGTTGTGCGGTCTTGATGGTTGTGGTGGTGTCAACCCAAATCGGGTTGATGATGCATGTCAGCTCATGTCCTTTCTCAACAAGTCATTTACCCTGTCCGTTCCACAGCCACCTCGGGTCAAATCAAACTTGCCGCGGCTGCTGTGTTTCTACGCAAATGTCTGAACTACGAGCCACATACCCGGAAACCGCATCACCTTGACCTTGCGGCCCAACTCCACAAACCGTTGCTCGAGCAGTTTGACTTGGGTCGTTTTGCCACTCCGGTCGAGGCCCTCGAGGACCACAAGGGCGCCCCGGACCACAGCAGCCGGAGCCTCACCGTCATCACCGTTGCCATCAGCCCCGTCCTGCGTGGTGGTCCGAGCCGAATCGGCTAACGACGACAACGAGGGCTGCGGGTGCGGGGCCGTGACCGCGGCAGCGGCAGCGGCAGTGGCAGCGGGACTGACGAGTGCCGAAGCGGCCGTTGCCAGATCGTTAATCGAGGCCATGGTTTGCTTGCTAGCTCGGTTGCGGCGAATCAAACCAGGGGTCGACTGAAACAAAAAGGGACGGAGACGGCCGAGAAGTGGGAGACACAGAAAGGAAAGAGAGAAAAATTAAGTGGCTGGGCCAATTGATGACCGTTTGAGAGGGACGGATGTGGTGGGTGAGTGCAGTTGCAGTTGAGCGCTGGTAACTGCAAGTTGTCGGTATCAGGTGTCACTGACGCTCCGCTTCCACCATTGCGGTGCTGCTTGGTGGTTCCCGTCTAATGATGGCTCGCGGGGCACACAGCCCGAGAGTTGAGGTCGCGCTCCACTAAGACGGGAACCCCAGCGCCAGCAACAGTGGAGCTTCCCGGGCAGGCCTTGGCGCGGCGTCCACGGAATTAGCGACTGCTCACAGCGGTTCCAGCAAAACTCTGGGGTGGAGAATAAAATGCCAGCTGTCGCTAGATGGAACGTCAAGGAAGAGCGCCCGACATGCTCGCCCACGCCAGACAGATTAGAGTCAAGACAGCAGGCCACGGAGACGCTGCAGCAAGTAGGCCCTAGCCCATTATACTTGCAGGAGATTCAGCTCCCATGGGGACCCGGACTGATCAATCGATCACCTGCTCGCTCACGGCGGCGTCTCCGCTTGCAGTTCTGCTGCGGGGTTTTCAACCGCATGGATAAGATACACACACTACCCGGCTGCTTAGGAAAGAGCATAGGGGAAAGGAGGGGCATTCCCACGCACCACGCACTTTCCAATCCCGGCGCTTTTGCAACAACCTTCCCCCCCCCCCCACCCAGCAGCCGTTAAAAAAAGAAAATGGTCCCAGATCGCTCCGAACGGCATTTGCCCCCCCCTGCGACTGCTTCTGCTGCTTGCTGCTGCTGCTGCTTGCTGACTGCCTGCTTAAAATGAGGCTCGCTTGGCAGTCCGACGGCTTGTTCGTTTGCCATCCGCTACGTCATTGTAAAAAAAAGAGAGCAAAGGGCAAAGAGCAAGAAAAGGCAGGCCTCAAGGACCTACTGTGGAACTAGAGCTAGGTTGAGGCCATCTTAAGAGCTCCGCTGCCCGAATATTCTGTCGACCTTCGGCCGACAAGAGGACCCAGCGAGCACCGAACTGGAGGGGGGAAATTCCATGCCCCATCCTAGCAGTGCTGCGCCGCTGGTCACTGTGAGCGAGGGAAGGGACAGTCGCATTTGCACCTCCTCACCTTGCCCAAAAGCAGAGAGTGGCCGAACGAACATCTTCGCCACGCACTCTCGCCAATGGCGTTTGATTCCCACGCACTTTGCTGCTGATCCGGCTCCGAGGGCCTGATATTCTGTTCTCACTGCTTTTTTCCCTTAATCTTCTACCTAAAATCAGCTCCGTCTTTTAGAAGGACGAGCAGGAAGCCTTTCCTTCGGCCTGGACAACCGGCCGAAGGTGGGAGGGGTGCTGCCGTGTCCCGTCCCTTTGACGTCTCAAGTTCGATCTTCGCCTTTGAGCAAGGAAAAGTGGAGCCACTTAACGCGACCCGGTCCCATGCCGCAAAGTGGGGATTAGCGCACGCGATGATTGGCGTAACCGGCACACCGCGTCGATGAGTGGGGCATGCGATCGCTCTGTAATTGGCTTCCTTCCTAGGCAGGCTTCGCCAATCGCCAGGCATTGTCACCGGGCTCTGATGCAAGCTCTCAAGAAATCGCAGACAATTACAAGCTCTCAGGGCACTCCGCCCTTGACCAGACCCCGCTCCGGACCCGATACGATCGCACTTGATTGGGGCTCGGCGGGAGACGGAAGGACCAGGAGAGGACAGGGCGGCACGCGTTAGGTTTTACCACGAAAGGGTACCGCAAGCAAGAAGCTGCAAATCGAGCGCTAGAGCAGCGCTGCGAAGCCCGCAAAAAGCCCAATCTTGACCCTGCATGAAGGGTGCGCCAATGCCCTGTCTGAGACCCGAACACATAGAGCGCCATTCATTTGCTGTTGCGGACAATCCCTCTACGGGTGTGCGCCTGAGCAGATTGTAGCATTTTGAAGCTTTTGCAGCTTTTCGCAAGCATCGGAAACGACTGCCGCACTTGAGATTTTCCCCTTTAAAATCCCCGGCCCGGCCCTCCTTGCCTCTGCTCCTTCCTTTCCCCCCCTGCTCTCTAACCGCTCCTTGCACTACCCGTTCGAAGCGCCTTCTCCCTCAAGCTCCAACTTAACGAGCCTTTGCCTTCCTCGCTTCCACTTGCTCTTTCCCCAATCCTCCTTCGTCTCTTCGCGCCCTCCCTCTTCCTTCCCGCTAGCACCGCCGTTTCATCTTCCCCCCCTTCTCAACCATACAATCTCCTCCTCCATCCCGCAAGAGTCTGCCTCTCTTTCTTACACTAGGAGAGACCTTGCTCCAGCCAGATCCCAACATCCCTACCTCAAGCGGATACCCTCAATCTGCTCTCCCTAGCAAACCGTCGAGTGGTTCCCCACTCTTGCTCGACTTCCTGGTTCTCAGCCCGGACTCCACCCGGAGCAAACGCGATTCTTGTCTGGCCCCTCGATCGGTCGCGTCAAGACGAGACCAACCGCTTTCGCAACCGGCCGTCTTAGCAGGCCACCGGTACCATAAGAGCTGCGCCCTCCCTCGTCCCAACCCGGAGCTCCACCCGCCGTCCGCCCTCCTCTCCCTTCAGCTTTTCGCCGGCCACTCGTTTCACAGACGGGCCGCCCGAAAAAAGAGGTGTCTAAAGCCGCCTCTTGCTGAGCGCCCGCAGAACGTACAACTTGGATAAACACACTCGCCGCGCGAGCAGTTGTTGTTCCTCCCTCCTCCATTGTAGAGGAGAATCACGCGCGTGTGGAATTCCATATTCAACAGCACCGCGTCCCTTTTTTTCTTTCGCCGCGCCGCGACGACTCCGCCGTTACCTCGATTACCTAACCATCCTCCACCATGGCTACCATCAGTCGCCAGCCGTTTGCTCCTGTCGACGGGGCACGGTTGAAGAGCCTTGCCAGTGTCAAGAACAGGCAAAATGGTATGTCGTGATACTTTTCCCCATCAACTATTTCACTGTTCAATCACCGGTTCATGACGGAGATCGCACGTACCGTGCGCTCGCCGATCTGCACCACCTCCCGTAGTTCCCGCTGCTGCTCAATTGCGAGACCATTTCCCTTTCCCCATCCCCCGTTCAACAGCATACCGGATTCGCTAACAATCCCAAGCCCTTGCCTCCTCGCCCATCAAGCGAAAAGCTTCCGAGGTCGACGATGTCGACAACTCCGAGAACATTGCCCCCATGCTCTTCTCGAAACGGTCCAAAGGCACCGATCTCTGGACTGACCTGGCCAAGAGCTTCACCAAGCCTTCTGCTTTCTCCCTCGTCAAGGCTACTCCCGTCTCTCCGGTAGCGAAGGATTTCTACAGCAACACCCCATCCAGCAGACTCACCGCTGCTCCCGTCGCACGAAATATCCTTCAGCCCAAATCTCCGGCCGCTCGTCTCAAGGCAAAGGCCCCGGCCCCGACGCCGTCGCCCCTAACAGCCCCGGCGGGCCGCTCACCGACTCGCGCCTCCAAACGCATGGGTATCCTCTCGCGGCGCCGCACCCAGCGTAACGAACCCCCACTGTTCCCGGCGGGCACTGGTGTCCCGTTCTCTCTCGACGCTGCTCTCAAGGGGACCATCCCCAGCTATTCGGGCAACCTCCGTGCCAGCAAGAACAAGACCAGAAGCCGCGCCACTACGTCGATTAGCAACGGCAGCCATGCCCCTCTCGATTTCTTCATCCCCACTCCAGACATGACCTCCTCGTTGTGCTTCGATATCCACGAGGACACTCCCGAGCAAGAAATGACCAACCTTCTTCAGCACGGAACTTGCACTCTCGATATTAGCAGCGACGAAGAGTCTGAAAGCCGCGCTAAGCGTGAACGCGCTGAGGGCCGGGATAAGGAGAACATCCCCCCGCCGGAGGACGTCAGCCAGACATCATCGGCACGCGGTTCTTCTTCTACCGTCGCCGATATCGATGAGGATGTGCTTTTGTTAAAAGGCCGTGGCCCGCTGGCTGAGATGAACGTTACCGACTTCTACGCCGAAGGCTGCGACAGCACGAGCGTGTTCATCGTGCCGGGTGACGAGGAGGACCCCGAGGCCGTGGTGGAGGGCGAAGGCAGCACAGCCGAACCGACCTCGGTGCAAGATTTGCCGCCTCTTCCCGCTGACGGGGACGAGGAGGAGCAATGGTTTGCTGAAGAGGGGATGACCGGGATGCCGCTGCCGCCACCGCCACAGCCGCAGGCCAGCCTCGAGGATGTCGACGACGTTGATGTGGACGACATCATGGCCAGCGGCCAGCAGTCACTAGAGGCTAGTTTGGGGCCTATTGAAAGTACTGCCGAGAGCTTCGAGCTGTGGGAGAGCCATAGTGCCAAGGACCAGGGGAGCACGCCGGCATCCCCTACGCCAATGGCCGAGGAAACGTTGTGAAATGGGAAGTTGACGATGTGATGAGAGATGCGCCCCAACCGGATTAAAATACGCCTTACATACGCCATATGTCTGATGGTTTTTCCTTTGTCTCGGAGGTCAACGAGTTTTTACCCTTTTTTTTTCTCTTCGGACTGTTTCTCTTTTCTATCAGGGCTCTTTTTCTCTATTTTCTTGGTAATGCCAATACCCCGCTTTACTTTTTTTCTGAAGAAGGGGTAGGTAAATAGGGAAAGGCGTTTGGGAGGCTTGGAACACTGTTTTCATGGCTTTAGCGGGACGGCATGGGGTAGGATATTCTGGGAATTCAGCTGGAACTGGCCGGGGTCGGTGGGCGGATTCAGGGACGGGCAATATGGCGTCCTCTTGTTCTTTCTGTGAAGCATTAGCGCGTCCACAATACTATATTCTTGCAAAGCAACGACACTGCCTTGAGTCGCTTAGGCGTGTCATTCTCCCCAGTAGGTGCTGATTTGATCCACGTTTAAAGTTATGCGAGTAATGTTTGTCTACCCCTTGCAGGAGTGCCCGGCGTCATCCTGGAGGCTCAATATGCGTGTTGATATGTAGGGTTTAGCTAACGTACAACCGATTCTCTCCCCTTCTTTTGACACACCCCCTCCCCCTTTGACCCCACCTTAATTCAACGACATTTCGTTATTTCAATTATTATTAATATTAAAACACTTTGATGCGCAATACTAATTAACCAATTACCGACAACCAGCCCCAATACAGCCCGTCAACAACCCAAAAGTGATGGGCATCGCCATACCGATGAACCACGCCCCAAAGGTGCCTGCGATCTGCCTGGCTGGGGTGATACTACACCGGCCACCAAAGCAGCCGCTGTCGTCCTTCGTGGTGGTGTTATTGCCATCACCCGGCCTCCCTTTGACTGAGTTATCGAGGTGCTTCTTCTCTTGTTGTTCATGTTTCTGCCGTAACACGTCTTCGTCATTGAAGGTAGCAGAGTTGCGTGGTGAGGTTTGAGGGGAAGTGGACCGTTGCTGGTGCTGTTGCTTTGTGGCTAATGGGCGTGGGGTACTTGGTCGTGACGATGGCGGCGAGGCTGAGGGCGTCATGGTCATGGGCGGGTGGATTGGTGGTGGGTGGGAGAGCAGTTCCATCTCTTCCTCTGTGAGGATGTGATACGCTGGGCGGGTTCGGTGGTGTTTTCCGTCCTGGGGTGGCTGGGGGTACGGGGTTGACTTCTCCTGGTGGTGGCCATATTGTTCCAGGTCGTGGTGGTGTTCGTGGTAGTGGTCGTGGTTTGGAGGTCCTGTTGATGGTACCGCTGCGGTCGGTATCAACTTGAACGGGTGGATATCTCCAGGAGCATGAGACCAGCCCAGCTCGGTAGGCCCATTCAAGATGATAGACGGTGGCCGACTTGAAGCGCGAGACTCCACCAAGATACTGCTCGGCGGCCGTGAGGGCTGCGAGAATGCTTCCTCGAAGATTTCGCGGTCGTGTTCACTCAGTGGCGTTTCCGGTTTCGACCCCGCGCGAGACCAAACCGGGGACGCTGGCATTCGTTCCCGGTCGTAGCTCCATCGGCCTTCAGACACGATTGGTGGCCTCCTGAGTGCGGCATGATGATGGTGATCGGGGAGGCTGATGGCGGAGATGGGCCGCGGGCGATGGCTGCGCAGGATGGGAGATTGAGGAGGTGAAGGGGAAGGACTGCGACTGGGTGGGAGGGATAATCGGCCGTCTGAGGATGTTTGAGCGACCGAGCGGGCGTGGGAGGTGTAACTCTCCATTTCTGGACGTCGTGGTGTCAACCCAGACACAATATGGCTGTGGATGACGATGTCTTGCTTGGTGTTGTTGCGCCCCCGCGAAGAGTCGGACACAAACTGGACAGGAGCTGGCGTTGCTGGCGGTTCTGGGTGGTCTCGGAACTCCATTGTCATGGAACGGCTTTTATTCGTTTTTTAATTCTTAAATCTGGCTTCAGAGTTTCGATCCGGGGTGAGAACCTCGTGAAATCCCTCCTTTTAATAAGTAATTATCCCGACTTCAACAAACGACTTCGCCACAAGCTTGAGCAGTTCGAGAATGGAGCTCCACCCAAGCATCCAGTTTGTTTCTAGCTTGCGCAAACAGCTCCATAAAATAGTTTTGAATTTTTGGGGACCAGGGCGTTCTAGACTGGCTCGTGGCCAAGCCGAGGTTTGGCAGCGTCGCAGCGCCTATCGTCGGCTGCTGCGGCGGTTCCGGTTGCTCGGATTCGCCACGGGAGTAACAAGGTAATGCCACTATTTTTCGAACACAATAGAATCATGGAAGGTTCAAGATTCTAAAAACAAGATTCACTCGTCACGCTTTGCAACCAGCATTGCTAGCATATTTTTTCTTAAAGCTATCAAAACTGCAGTACTTCGTAATGTGGGTATAATAAGTAAATATCTGCTTTCAAGTTGAAACTATTATTAGTCTTCTCTTACGCCCGGCGTCCCATCATCAGCTCATGGCAATGTATCCGGCCATATTAATAAATGTATCAACCCCCATCTTTCCATCTCAGCACCTGTCGGTACCTCTATACCGACTCAACCTTAACCTCCAACATTACGTCCAGTTCAAATCAAATTCAGCCCCCGTCCCCCGTTCAACGTCTCCCTTGACCCACGCGATCTTTTATTAGTCCGCCCCTCCTCGGCTTGGATCAACTCCCTGAGAATAGCCAGCCCTTCCGCCCGATCAGTTGGCTTGGCGATATCCAGACCCCACGCTCGCAAAAACGGCGCTTCGCCTCGGTAGTTGACGTGCAGCCAGATCCGCTCTTGGCGGGTAATCTGTCGTCCTGGCCCTGGGCTTGAACCGGAGCCTGAACCGGGACACGGGGCCGAGCCCATGGGGCGGGCGTCTGCCGGTAGTGACCCAGCGACCGGCACCGCGTGCCTATCTTTTGGTAGAGCCTCCTTCTCCCCGGCCGCGGAAGGTTCTCTCTGCGCCGGCGGCGGTGACGATGATGAGAATGATGCGTCGGGCTCGCCATCGCTCTTCTGTGTGGGCCCGTCCATGCCCCTCTTCTCCAGATGCACCTTGGCAGCACCGCCAGCGCTGCTGTCAGGCGTGGGAGGAGGCGAGTCGAAGCGGATGGTAGGGATGACTACTCCGTTGAACTTTTGCTCAAGTGGTGGTGAGCGTCCCCCGCGGTGGGTAGGCGACGACGCTGCTGCAGCTGCCGATGCGGGATTCTCAAACCCAAACTCCACCGAGATCGCCTCCGTGACTGTGTCTAGTTTCAACCGGGGTGGGTGGTCCTGATGTTGGGCCGGGCCCGGAAGCGTAGGAAGGGGCTTCCACTTTGAATTCTGCCGCGTTAGGGGTTTGGATGCCGCCGGTTCTGCTGCCGCTGGGCTAGGCTTGGGCTTGGGTGGCGTTGGGAGCTCGTCAGGACTCGGGCGTCCCTCTGACGAAGGCACGCGGAGCGGTGCTGGTCGTAGATCAGAGTGCGACTCGGCACGTCTATGCCCGCTATTAGGTGGCGTCTCGGGAGACCGAGAAAGGTTGGGCATGGGAGGCGGCGTGGAGGCTTTCCTGCTGCCTTCGGGTGACTCGGTGTAAAAGTCAAGCCATTGCGTTGCTCGGCTTTCGATCGAACTGGCTCGGCTCCTCAACGTCCGTTTAGGGGCCGGCGCGAGAAGGGTCGTGTTGTTGGCGGGTCCTTGGGCCCGTACCACGTCTAGTCGTCCGCCTCCCAGGTGTCTAATCTTGGGTTTCGGGGGCTCTGAGGCAGTTGACTTTGTTGCCGCCATGGTCCTGGAAGAGGGTCACAATTAGACCATCGTCAATGTTGATTTCCTGGCGATCTCGCTCACTCAGAGAAACAACAACGTTGAAATTCCACTCACCCGCTAGTGTTCGACCTCTTTACCCATTCGCGAACCCGGGAGCTCGGCTTGCGGCCGATCGGTGTCTTCAAAGACGCAGACCTCCCCGTCAAACCATCCATGGCTGTAGACACCACCACATCGGCCGTCCACGGGTTCGGCTTCACGACCGAGAAAAGTGCAGACTCAGAGAGCACCCCATGCTTATGTGATTTCTTGTCCTGATTTTCCTTGATCGTCTCCATTTTCGGTCAGCCAATGTTGGCCAATCTTGTTTGAAGGTTTGATGGTGCTGGGCGCGTGTGATAGATTTCGGTTTGTTTGCTGAGAGTAAGAGCCAAGATCATCAACCTCTGGCTTTGTCCTCGGTTCGCGTTTGGCGTTCCGCCTCGTGTCTCGTTGGTCGAGTATTAAGATCTCCAGTGTCATGCATACTCCGCAAGGAACACCTTGGGAGAAGGAGGGGAAATCGGGAGAGTATGCAAACTATATTGCGGTAGCTATCCGCCCTTTCTCTGTCATCGCGCATCCGAGTCTCGTTTCGTCCCTCTGCTCACTCGCTTCGCCTTTAAACCCGACCAGGTCGTGGTCTCAGCCAACTTTTTTTCACGGCCAGTCAACACCCCAGGAACACTACGTGGGGGGGTTCCATTGCTCTCCCACTTTCCTCCGTCCCCCAGCGCCAGTCATTCGGCTGGTAGACCGGAATCCCGTTGCAGAACGCGCTCTCGAACATCGTGTTACAGAAAAAAGGTGAAAGCGCTTGTCTTGGCTGGATCATTGGTTGTCGTTGTCAGTCGCGAAACCTGAAACGTTCAACTTTCAAGAATCGAAAATGGCAGCCAATGAAACATCAACCCACTTCCGTTCGGGGATGGGTTGATCGCCACTTTTCCCACTCAGCGGGTCCTGAAACGAACAAGAGGGCATCAAAAACGAAAGCCAGAGCCCAAAACAAATTTTCCTCCAACGAAGAATAGAAGGTTGATGGATTAGAGGCTCGCTACAAGGCCCCGCGGTTCGTTCAAAATCGACATTGACATGTGATACTATGTTGGGTAATTAGATAAAAATAGCACAACCATCCCAGACATTCCGGGACATAATTAGATTTTTAATTATCATGAGCAACGCGGCAAGGTGTTGCATTGAGTATTCAACTACTGAAATCTCAAAACTATAAGAACATCATCAAGGTGTCGGATTTCGGTCACTCCAATTTCATGGTTCAGAAACGCGCGAGTCCCAAGCCAAAAAAGCCACCCTTGTCATTTCAACTTATCAGAGTACTACTACCTATTCGCCCAGTGCCCACTACCATCATGTGTAATAATAATCAATCTTAGCCCAATCTCGGGAATGATGCCGTCGTGACCGTGTTCCCATGCTTCCGGGCCCAGGGTCTCGCCTTCGACGACGACGACCTGCCCAAGTTCCAGTCCTCGCTCCAGTCCCGAACAACAACCAGTTTACCCTGCCAGTTCCGAATGTATCCCTTGCTCCAAACCCAATACCCAAAGATGTTGCTCAGCTGTTGGCCCACGAGGCCGCGAAGCCCCTGCCAGACCACGGCCCAGAAGAAGAAGATCTGAAACACCAGACAGCCCAGCAATGCCCAATCTAATGCCGTGCCGTCGCAACCCGATGCCAATGCCAATGGTGATAGTGGTGATGATGATGATGAACAATCAGATGATGAAGAAGTGAGTGCGATAAATGCGAGCCCCATGGCAAGGCCAGCAAGGAGCGATGTCGAAGAACAAGTTGAATCCGGAGGAGCCGTAGAAGAAAGAGAAGAAGTCGTAGAAGAAGAAAAATCGTTACGTGAGTGAACAAAGGAAAGTGTACAGGGTTCGTGCATAATGTGCGAGCCGTGTGTTGTTGTGGTTGTTGTCGCTGCCGTTGTTGTGGTCGTTGCTCTCGTTGCTGCGGCTGTTGCTGTTGTCGCTGTTGTTGCTGTTGCCTTTCTGGCCAGGGTGAGACCGCTGGGAGCTGTGGTGCTGGTACTTCCCGTGGTATTCTTGACGCTGCCCCTAGCGCCGCCCGCCGGTGCCAACACACTGATACGAGACACCGCAGACGTTGGCTTAGCGAGTCACATGCCCCGGCCAAAGAGGACGGGGTAGCGGAGGCTAAGAAAGCGCTTCTTCCAGCTCTTGTGCCTTACTTGAGCGCTGCAGGGCTGGAGCCCATCCGCACCGGCATCAACCCGTGCCTCTTCTTGCTGTTCGGCCCCACGCTCTGCGTCGAGAAGAGCCTCGGGTGTGACGGCCTTAGCAGCACGCCCAGCGGCGTGGACGGCCGAGTCGGTATTCGCACGCTGAATCGTGAGCTTCCCAGCGGGCTGCGATCCCGACTCGACGCCGGGCTCAGCTTCCGAGGAGTCAGCGCCCCCAGTGGGCTCAGCATCGTCAACCGGCCGGACCGCCTTCGACGATTCCGCCTCGGGCTCGGGCTCCGGCTTCGCCCCTGTTTCCAGCTCCAGGAGCTCCGTTTGGATCTGTCGACAGTTAGCATGGACTCATGTTCTAAACTACTTAGAACCGGCTCTACCTTCTCTGGCTCCGGCTGTGCCTCGTCTTCCTTGCTCTGGGCCACCACTTCGGCCACTTCCTTTTGGATGGGGGCAATATCGACAAGATCCTTGGCGGCTCCATCGACCGCGGGGACGGGAGGGTTCTTGAGCTCCGAATGAGCCCCAGCGGAGGCGGTGCTGGATTCCGCTGTCGGCAGCGCCTCGAGAGCCGTCTCGTTGGCCGGAACCTCTTCCTCGGCTTCGTCCTCGCGGCCGGTCTTGCCTTCCGCATCAGAGTCGGCAAAGTCGCGAGTGTCGGTACCGCGAACCTCCTTCGGGCCGGCGGTCGACCTCACCTCATGGACGGCCTCGGAGGTCGGCTCAGGGACGGGCTCGAGCTCGACGAACGAGGGCGCTGTCTCCTTGGCGGATTCAACGTCCGCGCCTTCCCAAAACCCTGAATCGGCTTCACGGAACACGGGCAATCGGACAGGGAGCTGGGGCTTGGACCCAGTCTCGAGCTCAGTCGCCGGCTCAAAAGCAGACTCAACTTCCTTGGCATTAGGCTCAAGCTCGATTCCCTTACCAGAGTCCTTGCGTTCCCGCAGAGCAGCCGGGGTGGAGTCGGCAACGGCCGCTTCCTGCTTGCCTTTCTCCTCCTCTTCCTCCTCCTCTTCCCCATCGTCCTCCTCATCGTCGTCCTCCTCTTCATCCTCTTCCTCTCCCAGTTCGAATGCGGGCTCCGCACCAGTCACGACCTCAAGCTCCGCAGGAGTCTCGGCGTGGACTCCAACGGGAACTTCGACAGACGGTCGGATGTACTCATCAACTTGCGCCCCAGCGTCAGCCTCATCCTCCGACTCGACACCGGCGTTGACAGGCTCCGCCACATCCTTGGCCTCCGGCTCGGGGACATGCTCGGAAGCGATGTCAGCCACGGCGATACCGGCGGAAGTAGACAGACCCCGGGCGGGGGCTAGATCGGCGATGACAGGGCCGAGGTCCGGGAATGGCGCCACCGCTGGGGCTGGCTCTGGTACCGGCTTGGCCTCGAAGGTCGGCGGAGCGATCTCCGAATGAACTGGTTCAGGCGACGCCTGCGGGGTCGACCTCGAAGATTTCCGAGATGTGTAGTCCTCCCGGACAATGGACCTCGACCTCATCTCAAGCAGCGACAGGGGCGACGTCGAAGGCAGCGGGGTGACGGGCCGGGAAGTGGCCGGGCTCGTCACAGGGCTTGCGAGGGCGCTCATGGGGAAAGAAGCCCCACCCTCGGGCGAGGAGGCACTTCTCTCGCAGAAGAGCTCAAGAACCGTCCTGAGAAGGACTCGGTGGGGAGAGAGGATGTCGCTGATCTGGTCCAACAGGCTGGACCCAATCAGCGCCTTGGGGTCCTTGAGATGCGGGCGGATGCGGGACCGAAGGTAGTTGAGGAACCACGCATCCCCCTCGGTCAAGGTCGGGTAGGCATCCCGGGCCACTTCAAGCAACACTGGAAGCGGAAGGCCCTTGCTGAACCTGTCGATCTTGCCCTCAGCGAGGCGCATCAGGCCCGGGAGCTCGTACGCCCTCGCAGCGGCATAGGTCTGGACAGCCGTCCTGAGCTCGGCAATCTGTCGCGACCTCGCGTCGCCAAGCTTCGGCTTGAGCGACTCGTAATGGCCGGTGTGGAGGAAGTGAACGAGCACATGGCCAACATCATGGGGGATGGTGGAGAGCTCGGGCTGCCCGGCCTCATAGGCGGCGTAAAGCTTGGGGCTCTTCTTGAGGATGTCTAGCGGCACCGTGAGGGGGCTCGCGAAGGGGACAGTACAAGACGGGCTTCCGTAGGGACTAGTACGAGAAACAAAACACGAGCGGTTAGCGGATAATTAATTTTCAAGAGATTAGGGATTCTTTGAAAAAATTTCATGTATCTCAAGGTTCCAATGTTTGAATAGGATAGCAAAGCACTCACGAATTCTCCGGCCGGCCGTCGACCCTCACTGTGGGAGCACTCGCGGCCGCCTTTGCCTGGTCTTTGGCTTCGGGACCTCTTGGTGTCGTCACCGCCTTGGATGATGTTGTGGCGGTGGGTGTGGCAGTCGGGCCAGCCGACTGGGGGACTGGTGTGCCCGGGGCACTCTGCGTGCCCTGAGGCTTGGGAGTGCCGCTCCTCCTTTTCCGTGCCATGATCATTGAGTGATAGAGGAATGAAAGGACAGTGAGAAAGGTGAGTCCGATGAGGGTGACGGTTTCGACCGAGATGTGGACGTTGAGACTGCACGGGTATTTCATTGCGGTTTGGGTCCAGCCATCTCTCCGACCGGGCTCCATCGAGTTTGAGACAGAGGGGTATATTTCTACCCCTCGGTCAGACTAGCCTCTCGGCGCATGCATATGATCTGTGACTGTGCCGGTGGTGAGCTGGCATGCCCTGCCAGTTTGCTGCGAGTCCTGCCATCCCCGGGCTGGCCGTTCTGCGAGCGCGGCCTGCATCTTTGCTTGCTGGGGCCCGCGTGGCCCCATTCGCTCTGGGTTGGGCCTCAAGACCGCCCTGAATGGCTCGTCCCGCCAAGCCCAACCGCTACTGGCGTTTCGCGGGCTGTGTGAGCCCAGGGCCGGGCCCAGCAAGCACCTTGAAAACAAGGAGGCATTGCGTCGCCAGTTGCACGGTAGTGAGCTGTCAAGGGGCTGGTATCTCTCCAAGGCGATGAGCGGCGGCATTGTTGACGAACGGCATCCATGTCGACAGTGAACGGATTGGGTTCTCATGAATGCTCAGACGGGTCCAGTTCCGGGGCCGGGGCCGGGGTCGGCTGGGAACTGCGCAGGGGAGCGACCTTTCCTCGGTACCAATCTACCAGGGCATAAAACTAATAACTGGAACCACACCCGGCCTCCGCTAAGTTCGTCTTCCACCTGGGGCCTGGGCATTTCCCGGAGTCCGGAGGCAATTCTCTGCTGCTGAGATCTCCAACCTCGCTGATTGATCGAAACCCCGAATCTGATTTTTTTTTTTTCTGAAAATGCATACGCGACTGTGAGTCAATCAGCTAGCCAGTGGGAAAGGTGAGGTGGCCGTCCCTTCCCAATCGGGTGTGGCTCCGCCCACGGGTTCACTGTCCCAACCAGTCGCCGAAAGATAGGGCGGACGCTCTTGTTTGTCTGTCCCAACTCGCACCTGCTCTCTTCCCTTCGCGGGCCGTGATCTGGAAAGAGCAGAACGGCATGTGAGCTGACCTTCCATTTACACGTGGCTCCGGCTCGATCCCAGTGCCGGAATCAGGCATTGGGCCCGCGGTGGCGGACTGTGGTTGTTTCTTGCCTGACGAGCCAAGCCCGCCAACCCAATGTTTCATCGGAAAATGCGGACTTTGCCCGATAGCCGCGCCTTCTTGACTTTGGTTGACAGGCGTGCGGCCACGTAGGCCAGCACGAACCAGGGCTCGTTCCTTCAATCAGGCTTCGCAGAATCGCAACGCATGGATTCCATGGAGCCGTCGTGATGAGCACTGATGCACAAGCGTAAGAATTGCCTGCCTTGGTGCTTTAGTCTGCTGTTCGCTTGCTGCGGCCTGCATTTCTCTGCAACGCGCAATCGGTAGCAATTGATAATTGATCATGCAGGGCGACGACTCTAGGTGAGGCGATGGGGCTCGTCAGGCGGCCACGACAACGACAATCCGAGTCGACTGACCGTCGGATTGACCAGATGATGCCGAGATTTGGTATGGTCAATTGGCCTCTCTCATGTCGACAGTTGGGTCGATCCCGAAAGCCGTAGCCGATAAGAGATGCAAGAACGGCAAGGCCGTGATAAATCGGTCAGTCCATGTCATGGGATGTTTCGCTGAATGGCTGGAACACCAACCAACCACTGCTGCAAAGTTAGGTGGGATTGGCAGCAATTGAAAGCTTCGCGGAATGATAACTAATGTCGATGAGACGAACAAAGACAAAAACATACCCAGAAAAGGGCAGGGGCTGCCTGCAGCCGCAAGGATTTCCAGAGCCCCGAGCTCCAAGGATGTGATGCAAAATTGAAGCGGTGAACAAAGCGAACTCGGCCAGAAGGCTGGGGAGTTGACTTGCTGATCTCAGCGGCAAGGTGGGATGTTTGGTACCATACCGATGAAATCCACGCTGGCTTCGTCTTCATTTGGGTTTATTCTTGCTTTTCCCCCTCTTTCAGAGACAAGAAAACTGACGTCGTCAACGACTATCATGACGTTGGCGGGGTCGTCTAAGCTATCGTCAAGGCCATGTCTAGAAGTTTGGCATCATGCATGGGATGGGGGCGGTGAAGTTGTTAGTGGTGCTTAACCCTAACCCTGGTGAGGATGAGGGCATGGCAATAGACACAGCTGGGAGCAGCTGTCAAACTCCGGAGCTGGGAAGGTTCACCTGCGCTAACCCCAATCCGCCAAGACACGTCTTCCGCCACTGTTCCCCCCACTTCCACCTCGAATCTTGAACTGCGAAACCACCACGAATATCCGTATAGCCATCAACTCTCATTGCTTTGCCAACCACGTAGCCGTGGGCATTAGCCATGGTTCTTCAAGATCTTGGCCGCCGCATCAATGCGGCTGTCAGCGACCTGACGCGCGCCCCCAATCTCGATGAAAAGGCAAGTTGCCGACTTGCGCCGATTCCTGTGGTGATATGTTGAAAGGGGTCGAAACTACACAACGCAACCCCAAAACTATGATGGGGGGAGTCCATCCATCTCTAACCATTGATCTCCTCTAGGCCTTTGATTCTATGCTCAAGGAAATATGCTCCGCCCTTCTCGAAGCCGATGTCAACGTACGCCTCGTCGGCCAGCTCCGCAAATCGATTCGCTCGACCGTCAACTTCAAAGAGCTCCCGCCCGCCGTCAACAAGAAACGCCTCATCCAGAAAGCGGTGTACGATGAACTCGTGCGCCTCGTCGACCCGCACGCCGAGCCGTTCAAGCCCAAGAAGGGCAAGTCCAACGTCATCATGTTCGTCGGTCTTCAGGGTGCCGGAAAGACGACAACATGCACAAAACTCGCCCGACACTACCAGTCGCGAGGGCTCCGCGCGTGTCTGGTGTGCGCCGATACGTTCCGTGCCGGTGCTTTCGATCAGCTGAAGCAAAACGCGACCAAGGCCAAGATCCCATACTACGGCAGTTTGACGGAGACGGATCCTGCTGTGGTGGCCCGGGAAGGCGTGGAGAAATTCAAGAAGGAGCGGTTCGAGGTCATCATCGTCGACACGTCGGGTCGGCACAGGCAGGAGAGCGCGCTGTTCCAGGAGATGACGGATATCCAGACGGCCATCAAGCCGGACGAGACCATCATGGTTCTGGACGCGTCGATCGGCCAGCAGGCGGAGGCCCAAGCCAAAGCGTTCAAGGAGGCAGCCGATTTTGGGGCTATCATTATCACCAAGACCGACGGCCACGCGGCAGGTGGTGGTGCCATCTCGGCCGTCGCGGCCACGCACACACCCATTGTCTTCATCGGTACGGGTGAGCACATGCTCGATTTTGAGCGCTTCGTGCCACGGAATTTTATCAGCAAGCTCTTGGGCATGGGTGACATGGCTGGGTTAGTGGAGCATGTGCAAAGCCTGAAGCTGGACCAGAAGGAAACGATCAAACACATCAGCGAGGGTATCTTCACGGTCCGCGATCTGCGCGACCAGCTGCAGAACATCATGAAGATGGGCCCGCTCAGCAAGATGGCGGGCATGATCCCCGGCATGAGCAACATGATGCAAGGGATGGACGACGACGAAGGGTCGCTCAAGCTGAAGCGGATGATCTATATCTGCGACAGCATGACTGACAAGGAACTCGACAGCGACGGCAAGATCTTGATTGAGCAACCGACGCGGATGACGCGGATCGCGCGGGGGTCCGGGACGACGGTGCGTGAGGTCGAGGACCTGCTGACGCAGCAGCGCATGATGGCGGGCATGGCCAAGAAGATGGGCGGCAACATGAAGAACATGCAGCGGGCGCAGAGCGCCATGGCGGGCGGCAACAAGGCGCAGCAGCTCGCAGCGATGCAAAAGCGGTTGCAGAGCATGGGCGGTGCTGGCGGGGCCGGTGGCATGCCAGACATGGCCAGCTTGATGAAGATGTTTGGTGGTGGCGGTGGCGGTGGCGGTGGGATGCCTGGGCTGGGAGGGATGGACATGAATGCGATGATGAAGCAAATGAGTGGGATGATGGGTGGGCAAGGGGGTGGCGGCCGCGGAGGGCGGAGGTAATCTTCAGCTTAGGTCGTTGTTGTCTGTTGTCCTGGGATGCCATTTCTCATCATAAAACTTTGCATTGTCCGGCGTCTGGGGTTACAAACAGGGTGGGTTGGTCGGACGGCTTGTTGATGATCATGCCACTATCAATATTACAGCTTTTGAGTTGAGTCCTAAAGCGGTGTTTATACTTCGAACGCGTTCTGTGCCCGCCACAGCCTTCTTGAGTATACGCCAGGGGCCACATCGGGACGGAAGTACCGAATTACGGTGTCAAACAACTGAGCCTACATATGCTTTCTTTCTCAGCCTATATCTCAGACTCCTCAAGGGACTCGTAGTCTACATTTCAGGGGTATCATACCCATGGTGTTTATTGATATCAGCTAACTAGCCACACAGAGCGCCATCAAGTCTGTGGCAGCAAAAAGGGGTGTGCCTCTGTGTTGAGCACATACTTATCAAGGCTGATAAGGTCAGGAGAGGAGAAGACGAGGTAGAAATATTTCAGCGTCTCGGCGATCCAAAAGCTCTGCCAGCGGTGTTAGTAGTCATCGTTGATACGACATCATAATCTAGATTGAGTAGATCTTTTGGGGACAGTAAGGAGAGGAACGTAGACAGGGCCGAGCTCACCTCCATGTAGTCATCCAGTGGCAAGTTCGGCTTGTCCTCGGTGACATCCAACACGGCCGCACTCCCCGTCTCCGTGGCCGTCCCGCGTGCCACGGCCTGGAACATATCCCAGGCAGCCTCCTGCCACTCCATGTCGCCCGTGATCCGCCACAAGTAAAACACGCTCTCGATGGCCTCCGGTCGCAGGATGTACCGCGGGTCCTTCGCGGTGGTAAAGCCCTTGGGCAGATGCGGACGATACTCGCGCCGCTTGCCGGCCTCCTGCACCCAGAGATCCTCATCCCACGCACACGGCCCCGCCCCGATGTGGTCATACCCGTTGTTACCCGCGCCGCTCGCATCGCCGCCGACACCACTGCCGCAGGGCACCATGTTGAGACGCTCCGGCATCATGCCTGTCGGGAACGCGCGGTAGGCGTAGACACAGCCGCGGGCGAGGCGAGCGCCAACGGCGACGTCCTGCTCGTTTTGGAAGAGCCGTCCGGCGAGGGCAAAGGTGCCGCCGATGAAGCAGGTCAGGTGCTCGGTCTCCGGGTCCAGACGGGAGTTACCGTCGGGGTCAAAGTTGAGGTTGCCGCTGATGAGGATGTCGGCTTCGGGGCTCGTGGAGTCGGGCACCATGGGCCGGAAGAAGAGGTTGCGCTTGGCAGCGTCCAGAAAACCCCGGGTGAGGGTGGCGATCTGGGCGTGGCCCCCGAGCAGGAGGGCATGCATCTTGGGGAAATACTCGTAGAGCGAGTCGGCACAGCCGCCGAGCGTGAAGGTGTTGCCTGCGGTCACGTCGAGATGCGCCATGGACACAAACATCGGAAACAGACCCGGCACGGCGGTCTGGTTCTGGCCGCGGTAAAACAGGTCCACAATGCCCGTAATGGCGTCATAGTACTTCGGGTCGCCCGTCATCTGGCTGAGGCGGGTGAGCTCGAGGGTCAACGTGCCGGGAGACGCCGAGACGACGTGGGGTTCCATCAGCAGGCCGGTCCCCTCTTTGGCGGCCTCGAAGTTGATGTTGTCGACGGGCATGCGGTCCATGGTGTTGAAGCCGCCATAGATCAAGTCGCCCAGCTCCACAGCCTTTTGCAGCAGCACCCCACGCCCGGAGAGGTCATAGGCGGCCATCAGCCCGCCGAGATAGCGGATGTTAGTCTCGAAAATGTTGACGAGCGGGGAAGTGGACGAGCCGAAGTCGATCTCGGCTACGGCGGCCACGGCCTCGTCAAACTCGTCACGCAAACCCATGATCCAGAGCGTGTCCAGTGAGTCAACCAAGGTGGCAGCCCAGCCCGAAAACTGCTGGGTGCCACCCTTGGACAGCGGGAGGAGGGCGTCCTGCATCCAGGCATACCGGCGGTAGCTATCCCAGCACTTCTTGGTCAGCCTCAGGACCGCGTCTCGCCTGGCCTCTCGTGTCGCGCGAGCGGCGGCGGATTCCTTCTTGAACTTGTGCTGGACCCGCGGGAGGTTCCCTTTCCCTTTCCGGGGGGGCTTAGGCAACTGAGCAAGGTTGGTGGGTGGTGGATGGCGGTACTCGATGTTCCCCCAGTCGACGCTGCTTTTGACCACTTTGATGGGATACCGTGGTGGGCCCGAGTTCATGTGCCGCTCAAGCAAAGTAGACTCGCTCGTGCCGCCAGACCGGCTGACGAGGTAGAAAATGGTGAGGCAAAGGGCGATGGCCACCAGAACATGCTTGCCCCGCGTGAGGCTCGCCAGGCGCGAGCGCGGTCGCCACTGGCGATGTGTCGGGGGGCGGAATTGTGGCATTGGCGTTCCGGGGACCACGCTGCACGGTTTCCAATGAAGGGGGAAGTGGCCCGCCCGTGAGAGTATTCAATGCGGACCGCCGGAAAAGAAGACACCGTGTGGTGTTGCAGTTACAACGACATGGAGACGATGGGCAATGTTACCATGCACCCAAAAAGCAGACACGGCATGTAATAAATAATGAGAGACAAGGTACGGAGTATTGATCAGATATTCAGTTAACAGCCGGTCCCCGCGTTGAGTGCGTGTCTCCCGGTGAGTCCGGTTCAAATGATCATCGCCATTCAAAAGTGAACAAGTCAGCGGATACCCACGGCGCATCCTTGGTGGTTTGCACTGGCTGTTGTTGAACAATCAAGAAAAGAAACGCAGATCAGGGGTTGCTTTTCCTTACTTTCTTGTGGGCTGCACTGTGCGTGACCAGCTGGGGGCACACTCCAAGGCTCAGTTTGCCGAGCCTGCTAGCCGCTGGACGGAAGGCGCGATGTCCATAAATACAGTGTCAATTTAACTAAATATTGACTGTACTGTGCCTCGATCTGCAAGCTGGCGAAACGAGCGTCCTCTTGGCGCGCGGGACACCCATCCCTAACCCTCACCTCGGGTACTCTTCGTTCGCTACGCGACAACAAAATATTTCTCTTCCTGGCTCCATCTCCCCGCTCCATTCTCAGTCTTTCTAACGTTACTTCTTGGTGAGAATAAAAATCTCGCCCTCGGCACTGTTGTCACTGCCCACAAACAGGCCGCGCCCCGCCGGGTCCCACGCCGCAGCCGTCAACCGGTGGCAGTTGCTCTGGGTCAAGCCGTTGGCGGTGCAGCTGCCCGGGTTTGGCGTGGTGAAGATGTCGGTGTAACCGGTCTGGCTATCGGCGGCCGCGACCGGGTCATAGCTACCGTCCTCGAGCTTCTGGAAGGGGATCTCGACCACCTTGAAGCCGGTTGCGGGCTGGCGGTCCCAGCTGCCGTGGAAGGCCACGTACATGTTGCTGGCGTCGGCGTTGAACGTGTTCCAAATGGGGGCTGTGTGTGTGTGTGTGTCAGTCTCAGTATTATTCTAGGCTTGTTACTCTCCTTGTAAATTCTTTTCATTTTCTTTTCTCTCTATCTTTTTTTCTCTTGGTTTGTCATGATATCGTTCTCCAGGAAACATACCGGAGTGTGCCTGAAACGATAGGCGCGGCGGGATGGCCTTGTTAGTGCCGCACGCAGCGTCGTCGTATGAACTGCTGGGCGAGAGCACAAAGCTGCTGCCCGTCTTGAGCCCGTTGAAGCTCGACGGGTCCCAAACCGCGAAGCAGGTCGGGTAACCGTACCAGGCATCGCGGACCGTCAGGGGGTCACCCACTGCAGAGGGTTAACTTTTTTTTTTACTCAACGAAAAAGGAAAATAACTCACATTTGTTGAGCTCCTCGGCAGGATTGTCGACGTGAATGTCCTTTTGCTGACCGTTCTCGGTCCGTTTAAAGTCCTAATTAATGAACACATTGTCAGACAAACCCCCACGAGTCAATGGACACACCTTCGGGAAGAACGTACATCACCACTGTTCTCAACGCCCCAGTACACGCCACTCGGGTCCGGCACAAAGCCGATGGTGTTGCGCAGACCGTAGCCAAAGACCTCACCATCGGTATTGTAGTTATACCCGCCCGACGGCACTTTGTCCATGTCAAAGATCTTGATGATGGCGCGGCCAGTCTCCTTCTGGGCAGCAGCCTGGTCAAGGTTGGCGTTGCTGCCGACCTGTACGAGCAGCAGATTCGGCTGCGACGGCACCACGCTGAGGGTGCGTGTTGAGTGGATGCCCGTGGAGATTCCCTTGATGACGGTCTGCTGGTTGGACAGCGTCCGCGCGGCCGAGTCGTAGGTCCAGCCGTACACGGCCGTCTCGCCGCTGGCGTACATGGCCGAGCCGTCCGGGGTCAAGGCCAGGCCATGGTTGAGCTGGTTAGCTGTGATCAGCATGTTGGTGCTGTTGACACAGCCGTCGGCCCCGAACGTGTGCACCGAGATGCCGCGTGTGGCCTGCGCCACCAGCATGTTGCCCGCCGGGTCCCAGACTATGGTGCGGACCTGCTTCAGCCCGCCCACCAGCTTCATGGCCGACCATCCCGACGATGCCGTGTACTGGAACCGGAAGCTGCCCGCGTCTGGGCACGATGCAGGGAGCGGAAGCTCCGGTACTTGGGCATGCGTGCCTATGTTTTAAGCCGTGCTGCGTGTCAAAACTTTGAGAACTTCACAAAGACAATTTCTCTCCTTTCGTAATGTAATAATTGTTATAAAAGTGTGTCAGACTCACTCGTCAAGAGCAGGGCCGCTGTGGCTGCGACGGTTTCGAAAAGGCGCATGATTGTTCCTGGGGCCCAACAGATCTAACGGGCAGCAGGCCGACGATCTTGACGGCTGATAAAACCAACAAGCAAAGATATGACGGGAATAGCGAGGCTTCTTCTTCACCCAGAAGCTGACTCGAGACAAGGAACCGAGCCCACTTGATTCCGTCCCGGGCGGGCCTCGTTTACTTTTCTATCCCGAGCTGCACCATCCAAGGGACGGGGCGGGCCATGTTTAGACAGGATCGCCTTTGTGCATGGACAGTCTTGTAGCCCATGCTAGTTAAAGGTCCGTAATAACCACAGCGAGAAACGTCGTCACAAGCTAGTATCCCAATTTCCATTGCGGCCGAATTCATGCTGTGATTTCCTCCGCACCATGGGCTTTGAGCGGGGGGCATTGGGTCGTCGAGAGCATCCGTGGCTCTCTAACCCTGTAGGACGGTGTTCTCGAGGGTGTTGGCCAACCAGCACACCGGAGTCAAAGGCCCCTAATATCGAAGTTGATAGCCTGTTGACCTATTCGGCAGATCAGTTCCGAAAAGCTTGTCGAGGATCACGGCAGTTCCCTCGCTCCTCGCGGCCCCGCCTCTCAGGCGCTGCGGGGAATTTGCAAAGAAAATCCCTATTGGAAGCCGGTTCCAGTTCGTCGCATATTAATTTATATTTCTCCGTCGTCCCTTGCGAATCCCTGTTTTTTGCCTATCCCGATGTGACCAGCCTGCAAAACACAAAACTTAGGAAAAGATAATATTTCATGCCGAAGCCTACCCGCAGGCATCGAGTTCTCTTGTACCCAATCGAAAGCATCTAATTGTGTTGGTAGGATCAACAGAGAGACAGCTCGTGAGTCGCCGGACCCGGGGGGAGGGGGGAAAAAAACGTCAAGCCTCGAACCCCTTGGTCCATTACCACTGTGGGCCAATTCTTGTCCTAGGACTACATAGGTACCTAGTATACGTGGAGGTATGGGTCGGCGGGTTCGCCTCTAAATCAAAGCCCGGGCCGCCGTGGTCTAACCTTGGCGGAGTCTCATGGGCACGACGGGCCCGTCGGATTGACCTCATCAGTCACCCGGCAATCTCGCCCAGTTGCACCGGCCTCGGTTTTTGCCAGCCGTGGCACAGTTATGGGGGAATTGGTCCAGGCAGGTAGTCCCGAGTAATACAAGGTTAGAGAATCACTCGGCAGACCTCAACATTAGTATCCGTCTCATCAACAGTACAATTACCACCGAGTCTGATGCGACACTATGAATCCAGAATTCAATATGCGTGGTTTCGTAATGCCTCCTAGGTCGTAGAAACTACAACTATGTGTAAAATGGGCTAGGGCTCCCGGGAAACGTACATACGTACCTACCTAGGGATGTATTACTGACTCCTCTGCACGTTGATGTTTAGTGCAGACCTCCTCCGCCTCCCATCGCCTGCTTGGCTAAGGTAGTACTTATTCATATTTGTAAGTAGCTATTCGTATTCTGGTAAGAATCACGCTCCTGGGGCCCTCCAAAACATATTTCAAAACAAAATCAGTTAATACACAACCTCAAAAGATTCTCTGCAAAGTTGTCAGCTCCGCTCTCTAATTACTCGCAGTCTTCTCTCTTAGCTCTCCGTCCAATAACCGACTACCGCGTCTTCTCAATCATAGCCGGCGCGTTTACACCACCGCCCACGGCCAACACACCCGCCTTGCACAGAATCTCAACTGTGCTGTCAACCACCTGGGGGTCCACACCCTGGGTGCGCTCGGGGAAGCGGACCGTCTTGAGCCACTCGCGCGCGTCTGCCTCCGAGTAGTCCAACTGGGTGCTGATGTATTGCACTGCCTCTTCGGTGTGCTCGTTGAAGTGCCGGATGCCCAGGTTGAGCTTGTCGAGCAGGTCATCGATACGAGAGGTGTCCTGCGGCGACTCAGCGGACAGGAGGCGGGTCGACGCGACGATCTTCCAGCTGCTCCAGGGGGTGTAGATCTCGCCGACCTTGCGGATCTCGCCGTTGTCGTAGTAGCGCTTGGACGTGAAGTGCTCCCACATAAAGAAGTCGGCCTCGCCCGAGTTGACGGCCCCGCGGAGCTTCTCAAAGGTGTTGAGCACCACCGTGTCTGAGTACGGTGATGCCTGCTCCTTGGCCGTGCCCACGGCCGCCGTCGGCACCAGCCACCCACGCTCGTCCGCCAGCACATACCCCATCACGTAGCTCCCGGAACCTATGCGCGACACGCCGATCTTTCCGCCCTGCAGCGAGTCAACCGACTGGATCTCGGGACGGTCCGCGCCCGTCGAGATGGCCCAGCCTATCAAGACGTCGTGTTAGCCGTTGTTCTTGTCTTTTTTTACTTTTCTCAGTTTCTCTTCTCTTCTTTTGGTCCTTTTTTCTCTCTTCATGCGATGGAATGTGATAGATGAAAGGGTGTTAAATCACTTACACAACGGTGTTTCAACATAGGTCCCGACGAGCCGGTATCCCCCATCCTCCTCGCCGGCCTCTTGCGCCTTGCCCAACCCGGCCACCCAGCCCTCCGTCAAGCCGATGCCCACGTCGATCTCCCCGGCCCGCAGCGCCGTAATCATATGGCCCGTTCCGGATGGGAACGGAACCAGTTCCGCATCGAGTCCGTAGTGCTTTTGCGCAAAGTGGATCGGCGTCGAGAAGTGCTCGGGTACGAAGCCGATTCTGAATCCCATTGTGGCTGGCTGGAGTGGGCTTTTCTTTTCCCTTTTTCTTTTCTTACTTTTTTCCTAATCAAAATCACCAAGAAATCTTGGCGTGTGCTTGTGAGGCGCTGGGGGAGACGGAAAGTGGATGCGCCGATGCCGGTTCAGCTTTGGTGGCGTCTTGTTCCAACCTGGGTTGTTGAGTCCAGGTTCGAGTTCTGAGAGGACAATGTCACTTTAATTTGGCCCAGGCTTTGGTGAGTGCCGGCTTATTGTCTGGTTTAAAGTCTCATTTGCTAGCGTAGTTGTACCTAAGCAATAGTGCACGGTTCCCCAATCCACAAGCAGAGTAAAAAAAAAATGTGTTGGTGGACGAGACAAGGGGAAATGACGCAACCTGGAACCTGCAATGCGGGGCACAGCAACGGCACTTTGCAACAGCGGTTCCCAAGAGTTTCAGGACCCCGCTATGCTTCTTTCTGCCGCCCGTCCAGTGTCCCTGAAGGCATGCCTCTGCAGAGATATTTTTCGAAGGTTTCAAGGCACGGGTTTGAGAGATGTTTGATCCGAACCGAACACGAGAGACGGCTCACTCCGAGCCTTCAAACCCAAAACCAGGTAATAACTCCCTACTTCAACAAGCCAACCAAGCGCTTGAACCTAAGCCCAGCTGTCATTATCCGAGTGTACTGTAATTACAGCAAATTACCCGAACGCAGGAAACGCCCAAATCACCTTGAACAAAGACAGCCCAGAGTCGAGCGTCCACACCTCTGAAAAGTCGGGACAGGGGTCCCGTTCAAATCAGACAGAAAAAAACACCAATGAGACTGCCCGGAACCCTGAAAAACTTTCCAACTCGGGAACCGACATCCACATCGTTCCTGGCCCCCCCCAAGCCCCTGCTGCATGAGGGCCAGGAGGTCCAGCCGACGGCACCTTGCGATAGTTCGATCGGTTCCTGATCCGAACGCGATTCACTCGTGCCTTCCGGCTCCTCAAGTGCAGGTGGCAGCCGGGTCCAGGCTTGGTTGCCTGGGTCTTCACTAATATTGTGTAGGTTTCTCCTAATAGGCGAGAAAGCCGTTGCAACGGCCAGGAACGGTGGGCTGAGCAACAACCAAAAACAAAGAATTGGAAAGGCGCCACGGCGGGCCGAAACTTATCACCAACCACCGAAACTCGCTCACCCCCTTGCTACCCTGCTCCTCGAAAAGAGGTTGACGGAGTCTCAAACCCCAGGTTGCCATTCTGGAAAGCGCTTGCAACATCTTGTGCAAGCCTGAGTTCTGCCGTGGGCGAAGAAAAATGTAAGCGGGAATATGAATCACACCGCGCCAGCGACGGACAATATCGAGCCCATCACTGTGTGCTTTTCCATGCTCTCCACCGTCTCCAGCCTCCAAGCATTGTTTTCCCGACAGCATCCCTTCAAAGTCGTGTCCCAAGACCCTTCAAAGTCCCGAGAGATTATTTGTTCAGAATCGTCCTCG
This sequence comes from Dichotomopilus funicola, assembly GCF_033296635.1. Lineage (NCBI taxonomy): Eukaryota > Fungi > Ascomycota > Sordariomycetes > Sordariales > Chaetomiaceae > Dichotomopilus > Dichotomopilus funicola. Next base: position 40,942 of record NW_026944127.1, read on the forward strand.
GGCCCTACATTCAGCCCTGAGCAATCAACACCAAACCGTTCCATTGCATTGCATTTCACTGCACGTTGTTACATTCACAGCCCAGCTCGGGAGGGCAAGGCAACTTAGAGCCCCAATCGGAAAAGGCGAGCTTCGATGATCAACTGTGTTACTGTATACATGGCAGTGTATTATGGTTGTTGTTGATGCTGGACATCCGCCGAGATTCCCAACAAGCTAAAGCTTTTGCCTTAATGCCCGCTTCGTAGGTCACATGGTTGGAAATGGTACGTATCAAGAGTGTTACTCACCGGGCAAGTAAACATGGTCAGCGAGGACCTTTTCTTCCTTTTTTTCAAAAGAATTGCCACCAGCAACCTATCACAAAGCCCCTCTCAAGGCTCTCCATCGCTTGTTAAGTATTGTTTTTGTTTTCTTCTTTTTTTTTTCCTTTTTTTGATCAACGGGAATCACAAAGTACAGCCTTCGTGCGCAATTGGCAATCATCTCGTCGTCAATAGGAGCGCTTCACAAGTTGTGGACAGTGTGGTGGACGCCCCGAGTGCTAAAAATAGGAATACCAAGAGTGTAGTGAAGCTCGCTGGAGGGAGATAATTAGTGAGAGCCTGGTCTGTGGCGTCTCCCAAAATGTGGAGGGGCCTTGACTTCCGGCTTGGCTTCTGGAAAGTTTGGGAGCAGATCACCCTTTTTGGAGGCGGGAGATGCACGTTGTTGGGGTCTCGGGGGGTAGAAATTGGAACGGTGTCCCTGGCCGAGTCACTTTTCCATTTCAGCCGAGAGAGAAAAACACGAGAAACGGGATGGCTGCTACGCGATCTACCCCGGGGTCCCGTGAAAGAGAGACATTCCCCTGGATTCACTTACACGTGTACCGTGTCCCGTACCGTGGCGCCGTGACGGCCACGACTACCGAGTCCCCGGATCGGCCAAAATCCGGGGTGAAGACTCCGGAAAGAATTGAGATATAAATCCAGCACTCTTCCCCGATGACTATTATTTCTTGCTTCTTCAGAGTTCGACTACACCGAAACACCCATTGGCGCATCTCACGCAGTAAAGAAACCACAAGAACACTCAAACCCCCATCGTTTGTCCCCCGATATCCAAATTCCCCAAACAACATCGTCGTCAAAAACATCATCATCACCATCATGCGCTCCTTCGCAGTCACCGTCCTCACCCTCCTAGGCGCGGCCAGCCTTGCCACCGCCGCCGCCGTGTCACCTCTCTCGGCCCGCCAGGAAGGGTCCCGGCCCTGCGGCTTCAAGATCGCCCCCTGCGACGCTGGCCAGGTCTGCGAGCAGGTCGACCCGGAGTGCGCCCGCGGCGATACCTGCGAGGGTATCTGCGTCGCCGCGCCCTCCTGCGGCGGCATTACGGCGACCGTCTGCGAGAACAAGGAGCACGTGTGCGTCGACGACCCGTCGGATGACTGCGACCCGGCCAACGGCGGCGCCGACTGCAGCGGCATCTGCGTCAAGCCCGTCACGTGCGGTGGTTTTGCTGCTCTCGAGTGCCCTTTCGCCGGCCAGAAGTGTGTCGACGACCCGACTGACATCTGCACGGCTGACTGTGCCGGTATCTGCGTCTAAGCTTGTTTTCGACACCGGGGAACTGGCGGGGGGCATCGGAAAAGGGGGTTATGGAGCCGAGGTCTTATGGAAAAGGGTGGTAGGGCTGCAAAAAAGCATGTATCATATTCTGTTTGTACGCAACTAAGTGTATGGAATATGGCAAAGAAGACGAAAAGGAAAAATACACGTTGATGTTGTGGATTCCTAGTCCGCAATGGTGCCAACGGCATTTCGTCCTGATCAGGCGCATTTTGGCCACTCGGACGGATTCCAAGACTCACAGCAATAAACCACAGTACAGTTATTAATTAGTCAAAATCGCATCTACCTATAGAGTCTGGGTGGATTTCACACCTAGCTCTGTCAGCAAGTCTGCTTCGTCGATGAAAACCTCAACCCACACTAATTTCACCCCAAGATCCCACCTCCAACAGCTCTAGATGTCGCGAAAAGGAGACTTTCAATCCTTTTCTCGGACCCCTCGCATTCATCTACAAAGCAAGCGAGGTAGGACATACCAAGGTTAGTTTCTCGAGCACAGTAGGTTACCAACGGACCCAAAACAGGGCAAATTAATTAATTCTTGAAACAGAAGTGTCCTATCGCTGCCGACTCCGGTAAGTCGTAATATATTGGCCCCCCACATTACCCGTTTACCGTTCCATTTTTGTTCCTTTTCTGAGAGCACGACCACCCATCGTGACGATTGATGAACCAAGAGGTCGAACGTCAACCGGGTAATTACTGTGGCGCCAGCAAAAAAATAAAAAGTAAGGCTGTCGTTATTAATAGCATGTAGAGCTCCTGAACCAACATCCCAGACCACCAACAACCTCATCACACGGCCGCCAACCCTTACACCGTGTAACGGAAAAAGGTTGCGTCGTCGCCCTTCTCACGCTCCGTCGCCCTCTCTTCCTCCGTGTACTCGCTCGGGGGCTTGTACTCGCGGTTACGGCGGGCGTTTTCCCGGCGTAGATACACCGTCATCCACACCGAGAGAATCAAAGCCATGACCTGACAGCCGAGCAAAGTGCCGAAGCCGGGCATGTATCGCGGCTTGTCCTTGGCGAGGAATAGGTAGGCCGAGACGGTGCCACCAAGGTTTCCGAAACCAACGTGCATGGCGATCCCGACGCCGCGTTTGAGTGAGCCGCCAATGTTGTTGCCGTTCCATGCCACACCCATGGGGACGTTAGGGTAAATACCCGTAGCCAGGAAGAAGCAACCCGTGTACCGGACCGCGCTGGATGAGCTAGCCATAAGCATGATAAGGCCAATTATTCTAGAATGCACACGGTTAGTTTTCGCTCAAACATGGTAGGCTCTTTATGTATGGAAGCCACCTACGCAACCACCATGAACCCAATCATGAAAATGCCACGCTGACCCATCTTATCAGCACACCAGCCCGCGCTTACGCAAAACACGCAGGCCACGACATAAGGAGGGACGGTCAACAGTTGGGCCATCTCACGGCTGTTGGCCGTGCCAAGATCGTTGATGATGGTCGGCAGGAAGAGCGAGTACGAGTATAAGCCGGTGTACACGCCGATGGTGATGAACATGTGAACCCAAATCTTCCAGTCGCGCAGGGCATCCCACAGATATCTGAGGTCAAACTCGTCCGCCAACGAGGAGCGGTCACGCCTCAGACGTGCCTGCACTTCGGCACGCTCCTCTGGGGTCAGGAACTTAGCTGTTGCCGGATAGTCTTGCATCACCTTGAAGGCAACAATGGCTGGACAGTAACAAAGACTCGAGGTTAATTCCCTGGCTGCGCATAATCGAAGAAGAATGTAACTCGGCACTACTAACCAATGATAAAGGTCAAGAGACCCTCAAGGATAAAGATCCATTGCCAGCCGTTAAGGCCCCCCAGCCCCCTCATCTTTATAATCCCAAAGGCAAGGAGCCCGCCAAAAGCACCAGCCGCAGTAGCAGCCGAGAAAAAGATAGCCATACGCAGGCCACACTCATGACGACGGTACCACATTGTAATGCTACCAAAGACGCGTTAGCCCATCTCCCTTTTTCCTCTTTCCGACCGAAAACTTATTTACTCGGTCAGTAAGGGCCGTCAACTCACTAATATGTGATACCCGGGAAAAGACCGCCCTCGGCAAGACCCAGCGCAGACCGGCACGCCATCAGGCCCGGGTAGTTGTGCACAATTCCCATCAGTGTGGTGCACACGGCCCAGGCGACCATGATACTGGGGATCCAAACCGACGGCCGGAACCTCTTCATGGCCATATTGGACGGAATCTCGGCGGCAACATAAAACGGGAAGAAGATGGCCAGGGCATCGTTATATTGGAGTCCCGTCTTGTCGATACCCACATCGTCCTCAAGAGAATCCAAGCGGGCATTGCCAATGTTGGTGCGATCCAAAAATGAGAGGAGATAGAGTAAAGCAAGAAATGGGATAAGTGTCAGGTCGACCTTGCGGATGAGCTTGCGGGTGGCAGCTATGTCCCACCCGGCGCTTTCAATGCTCCCGGGGCCCGCGTCCGTGGCCACATCGAGGCCGCTTGCGTGGGACATGGAGGGCGCGCCGGCCGTTTTTTCGCCGGTGACGCTATCCGATTCCGTAGTTAAGGCATCGGGGGCCAATGCTTCGGCGGGGAGCTTGCCCATGGTGACTCGCTGGCTGGAGCCGACAACAACAAAGGCGTTCAAAGTTACCCGGGGAAGGCAGCACTTAGGAGGGTTCTTTCCTACTAAGTAGTCTTGTCGTCGAGTTTGTTATGTCTCTTGGTAGCACCGCCAAGAATTATCCGAAAAAGAAACAAAAAACACCACGTTTTCGTTCAAGGAAGGGAAGGAGCATGAACCGGAGGAGGGATGGATGGGGGAACCATCTGGAAGCAACGACAAATGTTCGTCCATGTGGCACAACAGGCCGTTGTGTGGGGTGGGAAGATCGCTATCTTATACATGACGGCGGCGCCTTCCTTCACCCTAAGATCAACGCCAAGCGTGAGACATACCGGGAGGAAGCCACAGCCCACGAAGCACTCTCGGCCGATTGAACGACGCCATGTCTTAGCACCCCAGATTTTTCATCTTGGCCAAGAAAGGGGGGGCTCATTTCTCCTCTTCCAAGCATTTTCCCCGCTTCCCCTACCTGTTTGTCGTGTCGGGCTTGGGTACGAAAAGAGAAAGTCATGACTTGGCCGTTTTGGCGACATCAACAACTCGAAAAGCCCAGTCAAGGGGCCACAAATCGCCCGTCCTAGTCCCGGCCTGTACCACCCGAAGTGAAACGGAAATGCGGCCAAGGAGCAAAAATATGTGTGTTACCTTGTGTTTCTTGTGGCATCGACCCCGATGAAGTTAGGAAGTCCGCATCAACGGTCAGCACCGGATTCCTCCACTGGGAATCCTGCTCACATCATTCCCTAATAAGTGGTGCTACAAAGCTATCAGACGGCAGATAATTAATGCTCCAAGCCCCCGGTGAGCACGCCGCCGTCGGGAAATAACTGGCACAGATCCATGGTCCAGTCAATCCACTAGTGCCGGCCAAGATGCTTGGGTCACTTGGCAGCTTCGGTCTTTGCTTCGAGATTCGAGACTGCGAGTGCTGCGGTTTGGATTGTTGTGTTTGGTCGCGTGAGCTCAGGTTTCCGCAATCCCATCGGCAAACAAGACGAGGATTTTAGGCCCAGAGGAGGATATTCGCTCATCGGACTGACTTTCAACATTGGCACGCCTTATACGTCGGTGGATTAACCCTACCTGAGGCAAGCGATCTCCGGGCTCCCTGGCAATACTTTACGATAACTGACTCCGTCCATGGGTAACGCATAGTCATCCCCTACGATGCGTGGTGATCGGGTGTGACAAGGAGACGAACCCTACGAAGCATTGCGGTAGGGCTCGAGGCCTTTCGCTGGCCAACCCAAAATATGTATTTACCCGAGTCGCATGAAATCATGCAGCACCCGCGACGGCCGCCTTGAACACCTTGCCCTCGGACAGGACCACGCCCACGAAGAACCAACATAATTATGGTTAAGCAGCTTCCAGGTGTTCTTTGTCAATAAATTATTCGATCCCAAGGGGTCGCAAGGAGTCAGGCACCATTTAAAGCGCGGCAACGTCCATTGCAGTCGCTTTTCGTCGGCTATGAATGTGAGTAGCGCACTACGGGCAGTACGGCCTTGGAATCTATCCCAGTTGTCGAAAGGAAGCCCACTACGTAAAGTGGGACTAGGAGTAAACGCCATTAATTATACGAGGTTCAACTACACTCCGATGAACTGTAATTGATATGTGAATCGTTCTAAGTATCTCCGCGCCCCTATTAACCCACGTGGCATCTTGCCGAGTATCCAGCTTTTCGCTCTTGAGCCCCGTTCAACCGCGAGTGTATGATTCATCATGACCATGGGCTGGACTACGTTTTTGAGACACTCACAAATACCGGGTCCATTCTACGTACTATCTTGCCCGTGTTTGAGCTTTATTTGGGTTCAGTTTAGAGGTAAGGTTAGTAGCATGTTGTGTTCTGAGTATGTCTATTCCCGTGCCAACAGAAGATATATATTGGCCGTTTTAGTTCTAACGTTTCCACAGAGAATAAATCCATTGCGCCTCTTGAGCGGCGAATTCTTCCGGGAAACGGACTGGCGCGATCTCGTTGCCCCAAATGTCGAAGCAGGGCGTGTCCCATGCGATGAATTCGACATCCGGCAGGACGTTGCCCCAGACTTGTTCGACGACGAAGAATTTGATCGGGATGACGGGGGCGCCGTCGCGGGTGAGGAGTCGTGGTTAACTGTGCTTTATTATATACCGAAACCCTACCCGTAGCTCGGTTTGTTAATCGAATGTTCTTCACTCCCTTTATCATGCTTAACATTCATCATCGACAAGAGAGGCTAGGCCTAGTGTCTTCCCAACCCGAATACCGGAAGCTCACACAATCATTGATGAAAATGGAAACCTCTCTGGCGAGGGGAGGTAACCGCGACATAAATTGGCACCCAAAATGAAGGCAACTAACCCCCTATGATCAGAGAAATGCGACTGGCAATTGACCACAAGTCCAACCGAATACCTGACTCCCAGATAATTTCGGCATGAAATTCAGATCCGACAATACACTCTGCCATTAGGTACCTCCGACGAAGCGCGGGATGGAACAGGTTCGAGTTCATCTTGATTCTCGATGAGATATCACCACTGGGAACTGGTGATACGGGAATAATGCTGTTGCATATAAGTTCGGTTCCTCCGTAGGTAGGTTTGGTGAACCCCTCGACCTTCGGGGTGTCTAAATGTTGAATAAAGCCCCGCAACAGGGTTACATACGTCAATATTGATAAATATTGATACGCACTTAAGTTGTACGCATCGCCACCGCAAAGCTTGCAGCCTGGGTTGTAGCCGTCCAGGAGATGGTCGGGCTTATCATCGTATGACAAGTTCGGATAACAAAACCGCGAATAGTGCGGTGAAAGAACTGGACGTAGGCCTGTAAAATATCTCCTGTTAGAGTAATAAACTCCAAAAATGTCCAAGGTCTAATTATCAGGCTAAGGGACGCCCGCCCTCGCTACCAATGTTTGTCGCAACTCCATTGCTACAAAATGTAGATTTGATGCCCGCACCTCAACTGGAATACTCCAAGTATCATTCCTTGCCGACCCAGCTAATTAAAATACCACTACTACCCCTTCTAATCCTTCGACCGAGTCCCGATCGTTAGCAGCTCAAGCAAGTTAGACATCAAAACGATCGGTACTAAGTCTTACAATAACTAATTATTAGATCGACCATGAGGCCACGTATTGTTTTGCCCGGGTTTGGACTAGTCAGGAGGGAGTTATGGTTTCACTCGGCAATTGAGCCAGACCTACACACCCAGTGTACAGGATTTCGTTGTTTGACTATTAATTATAAACATGTTCCAATCGCTAACCCAGTGTGCTGAGTTTATGGCACACAGTATCAGATTTACTTCGCTAAGGGTTTTATTGTGCCTCTCTATTACCAGGATCCGGCCCAACTGGCAGTGTCTCCGTCGAACCGCCGGTCGCCGGCAGCTACTTTGGCTCCTCTTGGGAAACGAGCCTGCTTCTCGACCCATCTTTTGTGAATGAACTCAAAACCGTTGTCAAGGTTTCGATAGTCGCAGTCACAGCTGAAGCCAACACATAAAGTTGGTACCAAGTAAACCTCATTGCGCCCAGGCTCTAGCCAAGTTTGGGCTTACTCACAGGCATGCGGCCCAAGGAACGACTTTTTCGGGCATCCCGATCTCACCTTTACATAGCAACACAGGAGGCAGGCAGTTGCATCCTTTAGACTTCTACCACCCATGACACCACAGGAGGCTGCGTCGACAAACCCCGATCCAAGCCCTCGTGAAGTAAGCAATAGCACATCGCGCTGACAGGCGCGCCGCCTCCGCAGCGTGGCCCCCTCGAGCGTAAGATCTGGGCATGATCCAAAGGTACAGTACAGTCCATGTCCCTAGCGATCCGAGGGGAAAACAATCCGTCTGCATTCGAGAAGATGAGAAGGTAAATACTGTGGGATGGGTTTGGTTCCAATTGTTAGATATTCTGGGTTGGAGACACCCTCCGAGACAGCCCGCGAATCACGCTCCTCAGTCTTGATGAGTCGGCCCTGCAAAGCACGAATCGGGGGCTTTCCCTCCCGAGACCACTGGTCGCTGTTCCTTCTCGGTTTCGCACCCCGCTCTGTGCTCCGCAGAAGTCCGAGCTCTGCCGTCGCACCGGCCGACATCACTGTGCAGAGGGACGTCGCATCCACCGACCTTCGCGAAGGAGCGAAGGAACTTTGGCGGGCTGGGCAAATTTGGGCGAATCAGGTGAATCAGGCGAACCAGGACGGTTCATCTGACGTGCTGCTTCTCCAAAGGCTTGCTTGCGGAGGATGGGGCACCGGGTTCCTGGTGGGAATTTTGTGGAAGTGGGGATAACGTTAGCCAGCAGGCGGGAAGCCTGTGTTCCGAGCGTTGTTTCGTCTCGGTTCGCAGCAGCCCTTGCCTAATACGGACACGGGCTTAACCCCCCAAGGACTAGCGCCGCTGACATCAAGATCCCCTTCCTGAATCGCGCGCGGCGCTGGGGAATTTTATCGCCAATTCGCCACAGAACGCAGGCCGTTCCAAATGATACACTACACTCCAGCGCGGCCTTTTGGGAGCGTGCTGTTGTAAGTGGGGTCTTCGGGTTCGGGAAGGAAGGAGAGACCTCGCAACGATGGCAACCCTTCAAAGGCCATTTCCTTTGCTCCTCCCAGGGCTCGTTGAGGGGGTCTCTCTTTGTTCTTTTTCCTCTTAATTTTCGACATATCATGGTCGAACAGCATTAGCGCCGGGGCTACGCTTGAACACCACACACCGCGACGAGACGACGCCTGACATAAACCGCCCACGTTGACCGTGTTAACCACATCGACCACGACGGGAAACTACCTAAGGGATTTCAAGGGTGGGAACCAAATCTATACGTGGCGTGGGACGAGGAGCCGAGGTTGACGGATAGGAACCTCTATCAACAATGATTGAGCAACTTCTCCGGCCGGCCGTGCTGGTGCCGGTTGTGGCCTTCGTCGGGTTTGTCATCCACCAGCTCTTCTTCGCCGGGCCGAAGCTCCCGAAGCTCCCTATTCTCGGTGCCAAACACGGAGACTGGTTCCCCTTTTACCAGGCGACATGGAGGAATACGCTCAACTTCAAAGCCGCCGTACTGGAGGCCGATACCAAATACCGGGACCAGGCCGTTCTGATGCCCGTAGTTATGGCTTCCAACATGGTCTTGCTGCCCCGCTCCGAGACCCAGTTTGTCACCGACCAGCCCGATAGCGTCCTCGACATGCACACACAGGCCATCGACTCTCTGCAAATCGACTACACCACGACCGACCCATCCCTTGTCCACAACCCAGTACACCACAAGCTCATCACTACCACCCTAACCAACCAGATCGGCAACCTCGTCCCAGATGTCGCCGAGGAGACCGCGTGGGGCTTTGATCGACACTGGGGCAGCTCCACCGAGTATCACGAGGTGTGTGTCTACGACACCATGCGCCGGATTGTTGGCTCTGTCACAAACCGCGTCTTCGTCGGCAATCCCAAGTGCCGCGACCCGGCCCTGCTCACCGAAGGTATGGGCTATGCTCAGGACGTACCCCTAACCTCGACGCTGCTCCGCATGGTGTGGAAGCCTCTGCGCCCCCTCGTCGCCTTCTTCGCTACGCTACCTATCCACCTCCGCACCCGCCGCTTCGAGAAGATCCTCGCACCGGAGATCGAGAAGCGGTTGGCTGACTATGACGCCCGCCAACGCGACCCCGAGAAGAAGTCGAACGGTCCTGAGCCTAACGATTTCCTTCAGTGGTCCATCAAACAGGCTAAGGACAGCGGCGACCCGTACATGTGGAAGACGGCCACGCTGGCTGGGCGCATCCTGCTGCTCAACTTCGCCGCCATCCATACGTCCTCCTTCACCATCACCAGCGCCATCCTTGAGCTGGCCGCGACTAAGCAAGAGTACATCGACGAGCTCCGAACTGAGATTGAGGATGTGCTTGCCGAACACGGCGGCGAGTGGAACAAGCGGGCCTTGGCTAAGATGCAGAAACTCGATAGCGTCATGCGCGAGTCGGCACGGTTAAACTCGTTCGTCACCATCGGTCTAAGCCGCGCGGTGGTGGCCAAGGAGGGCATAACCACGCCTTCCGGCATCCGCATCCCCCGTGGCGTCACCGTCAACGTTCCGAGCTACCCGGTCTTCCAGGACAACCAGATCTACCCGGACGCCGAGCAGTTCAAGCCTTTCCGCTTCGCCGAGCAGCGTAGCGACGAAAGCGTCGAATACGTGAAGCGCGCCGCCAAGGCCTTTGCCACCACCAGCACTGACTACCTCGCCTTTGGTCACGGCCGCAACGCCTGCCCGGGTCGTTTCTTTGCCGCCAACGAGCTCAAGCTCATGCTAGCGCACCTCGTCCTCCATTACGACATTCGGCTTGGCGGGGACAGGCCGCGTAACTCGTGGTTCGGCCTAAACAGAATACCGCCTCTTGAAGCTACCATCCAGATCAAGAAGAGGACCGTGAAGGCGTGAGCGTTTGGGGGGGATTGGCCCCACTGAGATGAACTTGAGCGGAAGAACATCGAGAGCCGGGAGGCAAGATGTTCCACCGAGATGACTGGGCACGAATGGAGCAGAACGGCATTGGCATGATGTATTTAATGATACCTTCTCTTCAATTTGTTTTGGATAGAACCGGTCGGAGGGCGGCACTTTTTGGACCAATAATTTGGAACTGTTTTCACTTGAACTTAGTCTCGTCAAAAATACCGCTCAGATGGCGTTAAGTACCTTTGGTAGGTAGTTAAGTGTCAAGTTCACGACATGTGACCTGCCTTGCATTCATGGTTTCAGGGGCCAGGTCCCAACCTGCATGTCTGAGATTCCAGCCGATGGGCTGTTGCAAACCACTCAGCCACTAACTTACACATCCAACGCCGATTGCGCCAATTGAAGGTGTTTGTCAATCCCAGCATCGGGTGTCGAGCACAGGAAAAGTTGCATCAAGGTAATAAACAAATGTATAATTAGCCCGTTTTGTTGAACAGCTCACCGAAGACACCAGATCACAGAAGACACCAACGCCTTGCGGCGGCTTACTGCGTTACAGTAGTACTCTCGACGAAACCCAGCTCTGAAGAAAATGAACGTCCTTCCGACTCGGGCCGAGGCCAAGTCGTCTTGAACCGTCAACTTGTCGAAATACCGAGCCGCCATCGGCTGCTATCGGAGTTGTCTGCGCGTCGTTTCTGGATCGTTGAGGCAAATACACCGATCAAGGTTGCGAACCCAGCGTCCCGGTTTGCCCCGGCGGGCAACACAGCGGCGTGGATGCACCTCCGAGACCCACACGCAAAAACGCCGCCAAGTTCTGTTACTGCGTGCTATGTTTTTGTATGCTCCCTACGCTCGAAATTGCTGCTCATGATTTTGCGATAGTTACTTCGTCCAGTAAACCGGCTCGCGACGGAGCAGAAGGTCATCAAAGATGAAATAACAAAGAGGGTGCCGTTTTATCGCAACAGTGGAGCTGATAACCCTTACACTAGTTAAGTGACTAACGTTTAATAACGTTATATGACGCGCCAGCGTGTCTCGGACCAAAGTTGAGGTGGGATATTTTTGCTCCACCCCACGCGCCCAACCAGCGGACCCCCGCGACACCAGGATGGGAGCTGTGGTCTGTGGAGCTGTATCTTGACGACCCCGCATCACTTATCCCACCATGCCCACGACCTGACTGTTGCCCACCCCTCCAATTCCTCAGCCCCTCCAAGGGAAATCAGAGCTGCGTCATACAAATCCCGCAACCGGGCCACGGCGGATCGTTTGTGCGAGACAAAAAAAGCCGTGTTTTCCCTTCTGGTTTTTGGCCGAAGTGTAACTAGTGAAAAAGCTTCCCACTCAGCCTATCCTCTTCCCTCCCTGTTTAAATCCCCCCCCAACGACGACCCGCCCCGCCATTACAACCCGCGCAAATAGGCATAAGCCCAACGTCCATTGAACCAACAACAGATCTTTCAAGATGGGTCTCCTTGACGTATGCACAGCCCAACCGCCGCTCGCCCAATGTGAATTTTACATCATTTGACTAACCAACCGGCTGGACTTGGTGCAGGAAGTCAAACTACCCGTCGGTGTCATCTATGGTGCGAATTTGCTCGGCCGCCGAGATCGGAGAAATTGGAATTGACCGTAGAATAGGCGACGATGTGTTGAAGCTCTTTACCTACGCCCGCGAGAAGGGATTCGCCATCCCGGCCGTCAACGTCACTTCTTCCAGCACCGTCGTCGGTGCTCTCGAAGCCGCCCGCGATGCCAAGGCTCCCATCATGTACGCATCTTTCCCAAACTCCTCCGACCCGTACCGGATGTCCGAACAAGCTGTTGACTCTTATGGCGGGACTTAGTTTGCAGACCAGCCAAGGCGGCGCCGCCTACTTCGCCGGCAAGGGCATCAAGAACAGCGCCGACAAGCAGGAGGCTTCTGTCGGCGGTGCCATCGCCGCTGCCCACTACATCCGTGCCGTCGCTCCTCTCTACGGCATTCCCGTCGTCCGTGCGTGAAATCGCCCTCCTCGCGGTTGTCTTTGCCCTCGGCTAGTTCTAACGCGCTGCACACATTAGTCCACACCGACCACTGCGCCAAGAAGCTCCTCCCTTGGCTCGATGGCATGATCGACGAGGACGAGAAGTTCTTCAAGCAGAACGGCGTCCCCCTGTTCTCTTCCCACATGATTGACCTGGTACGCTTTCTCTGTGACACACACATATCTTATTTTACCCCTGCGCCATCAATGACATACTAACCATAACAGTCCGGTACGTGATTCCGAGAATTCCGAGATCTACGAGCCGATCGCCTTCTCCCGGTAACCGCCCGTCGGTCTGTCCATTCGTCGCTAACATCACGATATAGAGGAACCTGTCCAGGAAAACATCGATACCTGCGTCTCCTATCTCAAGCGCATGGCTCCCATGAAGCAGTGGCTAGAGATGGAAATCGGCATCACCGTAGGTGGAGCAGATTGCCTCTGTTTTGCACGCCTCAATGGTCGCTAATAAATCTAATAGGGTGGTGAGGAAGACGGTGTTGACAACAGCGGCGTAAGTTGCAGCAGATGGACGTGATGGGGCTTGGTTGCGATCTCATACTCATACTTCATGTCAGGTCGACAATGCCTCGCTCTACACCCAGTAAGTAGCAGCCGCCCAGGTTCATACGAAGTATGGTGCAAGAGCCCTAAACTAACAATTCAAACCAGGCCTGAGGATATCTGGCAAATGTGCGTCGCTTCGCCTTTCCCTGCCCCCTAACACTAGCATTTACTGACCTATCCCACAGCGAACAAGCTTTCCGCCCGATCTCCAAGTACTTCTCGATTGCTGCAGGTTTCGGGTGAGTCCCATCCAGATTTTCCACCACAAGGTTCGCCGCCTGTATCCCTCACGACTGACTGCCTGGCAGCAACGTCCACGGTGTCTACGCCCCCGGTAACGTCCGTCTGCACCCCGAGCTTCTCGGCAAGCACCAGGAGTATGTCTCGAAGCAGCTAGGCGGCACCGACAAGAAGCCAGGTTAGCCTATTCCTACCCACCGCTAACGGGGTGTATGTGGTGACTGACATCCACCGTCCAGTCTTCTTTGTCTTCCACGGCGGTTCCGGTTCCAGCAAGCAGGAGTACCTTGACGCCATTGGTGTAAGTGTCATTATACCATGAAAGCTAAGGGTATAATATTTCCCGGTCCTAACCTTCCTGTTAGCACGGTGTTATCAAGGTCAACGTCGACACTGACCTGCAGTGGGCGTATCTGACCGGTATCCGGTGAGTACTCACTTCAACCCCTGCACGAGGCAATCTCCATGTGTGCTGACAACAGACTAGTGACTACGTTACCAAGAACATTGACTACCTCAGGACCCAGGTCGGCAACCCCGAGGGTGCCGATAAGCCCAACAAGAAGAAGTACGACCCGAGAGTACGTATCTGCCTCGTGCCCTCATCGTGATCCGCTTAATTCGATGGCTCTCTAACACGTCTGTAGGTCTGGGTTCGTGAGGGTGAGAAGACCATGTCGGCTCGTGTCAACGAATGCCTCCAGGACTTCAAGACTGCCGGCACAGTCTAAAACCGAGATCTTGTTCACGGGAGAGCTATCCCAGGCAGAATGTGGGCGACATGTGCCATCTCGGGCTTTCAGACCGACTAAGTGTGGGCATCGCCGAGGGTTCCGTGTGGCGACATAGTCAAATGTTGGTTGGGTAGCTCAAGGCTACGGACATCACACCAAAAGAGAAAAACGTCAAATTCGGCCAATTAAATCCTCCCCTGAAGAGGGTCTGTGACATGTGGTTCATTTCATTTAGTTGCGCTAACAGTCATTGGGCTAGATCTACAAAATATATATAACGTGCAGTCAAAAATCACATGAGATCAGGTAGCAATATCAACTTCTCTCGCATCCTACCCGCTCTCCATGCCCTTGCTAGCTTCGTGTCATATCACAGGCCTCACGCCGTCTTCGTCTTATTCGCCACAGCTTCCTCCCATGCCGCAGCGATCGCACCCCAGTACTGCTCCGGATGTGCGCGCATATGGCCAACATGCGGCGTCCCCTCAAACATCTCGGTCGTCACATTCCAGCCCTTCTGTCTCGCATCCGCCGCGTGCTCCTCAATGTCCTCCCACCCAATGATATCATCCGCCTGCGAGTACAAGTACAGCCGTTTCGCAGTCCGGTCAGACAGCGCGGGATCGTTGACCGCGCGCGTGCTGAACCCGGCCGCGGAGGTTGTGCCGAGGACCCAGCCCAGCCCGTGGAGACAGCCGAGGAAGAGGACCGCGAGGAGCTGGATGAGGGCGAAGAGCGGACCAGTGCCGGGCTTGGAGCCGAACCAGCGTGGGGTGGCGCCGAGGGCCATCGCGCGCGACCAGCGGCCGATGTTGGGTATGAAGTGCGTACTCCCCGGGGTGGAATCGCATACGAGCAGGTGGTGGGGGAAGACGGAGGAGGAGGCCCCGTTGGCGTGTGCCGCGTATGCGTGAAGAGTGGCGGCACAGTTGATGCCGCCGGTGTTGGACATGACGTGGAGGAGGACTCGTTCGCTAGGGGCGATAGGCCCGGTGGTGGTAGTGGTGGTGTTGTTCTTCCCGTTGTTGCTCAAGAGGAGTCCTGGGTCAATAGCTTCGATAACGGGGACCATAGTCCGCGAACGGGCTTCCAGGGTTTGGTACAGGGCCTTGAGGATGGGCGAGAAAATAAGCACGATCTTGGAGTGCGGGTACAACTGGCAGTAGCCATCAATGTACTTGGCCACGTGCCGCGGGCGAGCATCACCCCAGCCGTAGATCACGATGGCGGTCGGATGTCGGGGGTCCTGCGTGCTAGGCTGGCCCTCTTGTACATAAACCTGGTCGCTAAGCTTCTTGAAGCCGAGTGTGTAAGACTCGGCCTTTACGGCCGTCTTGTTCGACATAACGGCGATGGGGGGAGGGGAAAGCTCGGAACAGCTAGATTTGATGCCTTGCGTCCCAGAGGGCCTCGCTCCCAAAGTAAACGGGTAGGACTGATTTATGCTGCTAACCACGAGGTGGTTCAGCGTCCGAATATCCTCTCAACACTACAGCTCCGGAATTATCTCCTCGTAGGAGGATTTTGTTGAAAAAAACCTTCACCCCTGACCCCTGGATTCGTTGGCCCCTGAAAGTCTACCCTGCTGACAGATACCACCCTCCCCAGCCCTATAGGATGAGTCTCGCTCGAATCTCGACTCCAGGCCCCACTGGCCCCGGCTGCAACGGCCGGAACACCCACTGCGTACGAAGTACGAGGTAACCTGTCATTACCGTGTATCTCTCGTTATGGGGCCAAGAGACAGACAGCAACGAACGGAGCGATTTCTGGTGGTTTTAATACCAAATCACAATTGCGCTCACAGCCCGAAACACCTAGCTATTGAAAGCGTTGGGGAGGCGCATCAAACGGCCCGACAATTGCAGACTGCAAGTTGTCGTCATCTCCGGGCATGGCGGACCCACGGCTAGCCGAGGCTGCTTACACAAGCGGGCCTAGGGGAGGGACTTTCAACTCAGGTAGGTACTTCGTACTCCGTACTGCATGTTAACGTTGGCCTTTAAGCGAGCTTTCAGGATGTCAGGAAGGCAATTGAATCTGTACTGACGGTAATTGTTTCAGATTTCCCCATACCACCGTGCTTCTTGCTGCCCATTTACTTCGTATTTTGTTTCCAGCTATAGACGCTCACAGCGATTGACGTTGACATTAACATTCATGCCGCTGCGGGTGAAGCAACACCCCTGTCTCTCAATTCCAGGGCATACAGAAGAGCCGAGGTTGTTTCCCACAACCCAGCAGCGGCTGATCGGGTTTCGCCCTGTGATTTCTCAACCAGACACCAATGACACCGCCTTTTCGAACCATTTACCGTGACCTGTAAAGAAGGCGAGAGAGCCGGGTGTCAAAAAAGGCGAACCGTCGTCAAACGAACACCCTCTAGTATCGGCATATTGACTTATCGTCCAACATGGCCGACGCGAGTGTTGTCTCGTTTTCAAAGGCGACAGAAGTCCAGCGCCACGGCTCGCATACATACGGCGTCAATCTTGTAGACTCATTCTGCATTGGGACCGGTGCGTTGAACGACTGAACCCTGGGAGAGCTCTGCTAATTTCATTGATAAATCTTGGCTTTGCAGTCCCCAATGGTGGCTATGTCACCAGCTGCATCTTAAGAGCGGCGGCTCTGCACCTCGCCGAATCGGGCCAAAAGGACGTGTTGAACGCCCACGTCCAGTTCCTCAACCGCACCGAGATTGGGCCCGCGGTGATAATAATTGAGGACGTCAAGCTCGGCCGCCAGCTCTCCACGTTGCACGCCACGCTCTACCAGCACGCACTCTTACCAGAGGCGCCCTGGATCACTCAAGGGTCAACACGCAAAGAGGTCGCTGTCTACTTGACCATGTCCGATCTAAGTAAGGCCAAGGGTGTCTCTCTACCTACTTCCTTCCACAACAGCTTACAGGAATCCCTCCCGCCACGGCCGGACTTCGCCGCGCTAAAAGAAGACCGTGACTCCAACTGGGTCCGGCACCGGTTCCCCGGCGGCAGCCCGCTGAGCTACGCCCGATGCCTGCAAAACACAGTCTACCACGACCCTCGCGGCGGACAGCCCAATACGGCAGTTCTGTACAAATGGGTGCGTCTCGCCTCCGGGGAGAAGTTCACGGCGGCCTCATTGGGCTTTGTCTCGGACTGCTGGCCGTACGTGGTCGAGGCCCAGAGGCCGAGCCGAAAGGAAGCGGAGGAGCGGGAGCGCCGGGGCGAGACCCTCGCATTTCGGCCTGGCACCATGTTTTGGTACCCTACCGTGGTGTTGAATATTGAGCTGAAAAAGACGCTGCCCGAGGAAGGGCTAGAATGGCTGCAGATGCGGGTTCAGTCCAAACAAATCAAGGACGGCCGGTTCGATCTCGAGGTCATTCTGCTAGACGAGCACGGCGATTTGGTCGCCCTCAGCAATCATGTCAATTTGATACTCGGAAGCGAGAGAAATACAGCCGAGAGGACCAAGGCCGGTGCTTCGGGGCCATCGAGCCACATCTGAGCCACAGGCCACAGTTGAGGGACGCGCTAGGCTCACCCAGCTGTTTCATTCGGGAAGGTTTCGTTTCGTTTCCTGGCCAGCAACGCGTGCTATTATCAATTAATTAATCACCTAATTACCGACCTCTATTGCTGGGCTCTCAATGAAAGATCCAGGCTGAGCATGGGGCACCCGTTGCGGGTCTGCACGGGACGACTTCCTCCAGGTTGCTGCTTCCCTTCTCCCCCCCCCCCGGTGAAAACCTCGACCTGGTACCTTCCCACCCGGACCAGTTGGTTCAGGTTGCGCTGTCTGGTCGCGCCGTCCGGCCTCTGAATTGGTCTCAAGTCCCCGTCAACTTCCAAACAAACCAGCAGTTGGGGCGGATTCAAACGAGCCCAAAAAGTCCGGCCGTTTGCCGGACCCGACTTCCGGGCCAGATTGCCAACACGCCGTGCACGCCCGGCCCATCAACCATTCGCCCATCGTTGAACGGTTGAACATCTCGTGGAAACCCTTTTTTGGGCAGCCCCGCGCCAACCGGGCCCTCGTCAAACCCCGCCGACCTGGCCCTCTCTCAAGTCGCGAAGTTCCGCTTGGCTGGCATCCCGGTACGAAGTATCCGTAGCGGAGTGTAATCGGTGCTTCCTGGACGTGTCTTTGGCTTGGGCGCAGGGGACAGACAGACGCAGCAGTTTCGCGTTCGCCTCAGACATTTTGGTCTCCCCAGCTGGCTGCCACGAAACCCCCCCGGGCTGGCAGTCCAAGTGCCCAATGGGATGTCGCCGCGCTTACCGCCCTGTCACAGGAATGACTCGACCACGGTGTGGCTCCACCTTGATGCGATGCGAGATGCCGAGAAACGACAAGGAGTAATAAACAACGAGACAACTGTCGGTGATGCCCCGCCACGTCACGTACAAGCGCCCAAACCCTCACTTGGCCTCCGCCAGGTGGCCACGGTCTGGAAACCTCTTGGACCCGCCTCGGGCAGTATCGTCGGGCGCCCAGCTATCACAGGGCGACAGTCTTCTCCAGATTCCCCAGGACGTGGCCATAGATCGATTGGATGGCGCGCATATTCCGAAGTAATCGATTGGATTTCCGTCCTTCTGCAACCCCTGAGTACCCCGGTCAATACTTGCTGCATGGCCGTGACAAGAAACAACGGCAATGTGATCTCGCTGCCACGGCGGCCGCGCTACCAGCGGCTTGGGCACGAAGCAACGATGGTGTTCGACGCCCTCAGAGTCGAAAGTGAGGTTAAATAGAGGGACTTTCTCCCCAACCCGATCCCCTTCCTCTCCTCTCATCATCGCAATCAACAAGGCAACAACCCTCACTATCAAAGCAGCAAACAGCAGTCAGACGCAACCTTCCAACTTCCCGACCTAATCACACAGCCACCGCCAATATGATTAACGCTCATGAATTGGTAAGTCATTAAATCCCACCGGATTCCCCCGATGGGCCTCGGCCACCCGAGTTGGACCGACTGCTAACACCTGGGAACTAGAGACAGAGCTGGTCGGTCGACAACAAGTTGGTCTTAGCAGACGGCACAGCCGACAATTGCGCCAACAAGAAAAAATACTACACGGTCGAGAACTTCGAGCGCGAGTTCAAATTCGAGAAATGCAAAAGCATCACGTTCTACGAGGGCCAGGAAATCGGAGACAAGTTTCTCATGTCAGCGACGGGCTCCGGCCACATAGCCGTGCCGGCCGGCGTCCTGCTCGTAGTGGAGGGTGGCAAGGCCAGGTGCGACTCCGCTGGCTCAATCTTCGGCGGCGGGGGTATCCGCGCTCCGCCCCCGAGCCGCGTCTCGGACTATGCCCCCTCTTCGGCCGACTCCGGCTATAGCGGTAGCTACGCGGGTGGCAACTCTCACCCTAGCCCGCCTCGCGATAGGACCACCTTCAACCGTGCTCCTGGCTCCACCGTCAGTATTAGCAACTGCAGCATCGCTCCCAGCGATAGCGCCAGCAACGTCGGCCGCCGCTGACCTAGCCGCGACTGTTAATCAAGGTCGCCCACCCAAGTCCTCCGCGGATGGGGTCGGATGGGGTCAGATGTGGTCCAGAGCAGTTGTGAGGCCCTTGGGAAAGGGGCATTTCAATCGACCAGCACGGCCTCGTTCAACTTAACTAAAGCCGGGAATCTACTTCAAGGGCCGAGCCCTTTTGACCCAGCTGCAGTAGAGCTGTGGTCGAACTGGGGGAGAACTCGCTGATTGCGCTGGATCCACATTTTCTTTTCCCTCCCTTTCCTTTTGCGAGGACATGGCAGGTTCCAAGACAACGCATAGGGGTGGCTCGGAGTTAGGATTTGGGTTTTCTTTGGGTTTCTGCTTGGGGACTGCATTTTACTTGGTTTGGTGACGGTTTAGCATGACAGGGGCTGCATAATGGGCACTGGGAACTGGGAACGGGTCTTGAGTTTGTTTGTTTTTTCTCACGCTTTCTTTTTTTCAAACTACAAACTACCATATGAGACAGATTGCACCAAATCAACAATTTCTTCATTAAAATGACTTCGAAAGCCTCCTACAGCGCAGTCCGAAGTGACTTAGAATGCCCCTGGTACCTTTCGGCTAGCCTGAAGTATGAGTGACATAGCCCCATAGCCTGCCGCGCTGATAATACCGAACAACCCCTGGTCAATCCCCCTTTCCCGTCTTCCCTGTAGGGCATGTTTTGTCGTTCCCTCTAGAAAGAGTGGTTGTTGGCTCAGCAAGGCGTGTTCGGCGCGACATGTTACGACCGTAGGCCCAGCTAGAGCTTTCAAGAGGATCACATCCAAGGTGTGGCATTAACGCTGCCTGTTTCTACAGCGGACGAGATGCGAGCTACTGATTGTTTACTTCTCACAATAATTTATGGGGTCAACGCTAGGTTCAGCTGGCTTTATTGGATTTAAATACGGCAGCCTCGTGGTATAGTTATTGACGAATATTTTACTTGGCCCCGCAAGATCGTATAGGTCATTCAAGCATTTCAAAAGACTCCAAGTAGGCATACCGTCTATGAGGTTACCGAGGGTGTGTCTACAGGCATTCTTGACAAGTCCCTTCTGAATGAGTACAAAAATGAGTCAAGATGATGGTAATGATGAGCCATAGTGCAATATCTAATTATCACAACGAATCTCACCTCGGATGATAGGGCTCGGTCTTCAATGTTATGAGCTTTTGAGCTATTTACAAGAGGAATACTTTTCGTTTTCATTTTAGTTTCCCAAACGTACTTGTCCTAGACCGCGTAATCAATCAAGCACGTCATAAATAATACGCTATTTAATAATATATCTGACAGTCGCTAATTACAGTAGCCGGCGGGATGATACCAAAATTAGTACCGTTCTTGATTAATTGGTGGTTCCTTTTTCACAAACGATAAGATCGTTAGGACTCCTTCCCGAAAGCCCATCAACGCTTCACTCTCAAACGCCGCTTGGCGCCTCTCTCAAGATCCTCTTCATTGTGTCGTGGTCAAAAATTCACATTTTGGGTTCTACTGTAAAGTTCATAGAGGCAGGGAACATGAGGACTCCAAAACCCCTGGCGTCGGCTGATTATTCTACCCGGCGCCGGCGATGAAACCGGGTGAGTTTAGCCGGAGGGCCACGCGGTTGGACGCACGCCCCCACTAAACGAAGTCGCTACAGAAAAGTACAAACCCTCGGATCTCAAACAAAAAGTGAAGCCCTCCTAAACGGGGAGTGGGTCTGATTGACACGGGTATGTACATCCTCTAGCTTGCAAGACAAGTAGGTAGGTTTAGTGTAATCCCGACCTCATCCACTGACCCTCCTACCATCCCCCTAATATTTGCTTATCGTTGACAAACAGAAGAATTGACAGGATGTGCGGGAGCCTTTTGCCCCCCCAGAGACCAAGGCGTTGCCAAGCACGGCCTGTGAGATCGACTCCACTTTGAATCCAACCTTACCCAGCAGAAATGTCCTTGCAGCATTTTGAAAGTTCCTCGTCTCGGTCTCGGTCCCTAGAGGTATCCGCGCGGTGAGACACAGCATCCATAGCAAGGACAATTCAGGTCGGCAGGCCACCTAAACTCTCCTCGGCTGTGCTGGGGCTTTGATATCACTACTTTTTACCGTTTATTTATTTATTGGACCCTAGTATTGGCAATCCCGAAGGCCGCTCCGCCCATTCATGTCGTTGGCTCAAGAGGTGACTTCGAAGCAACAGCCACAATGATCGCGAACCTCGTGCTCCTAGCCCTGCCGCTCGTGATCGGCTACCTTGCCACGACAATATGGCACCGTCGATTCAAACAGTACGCCGCTTTCCCCCAGCTGAAGCCGTCCCTGCTCTGGGGCCACATGAAAGCCATCCATGAGTTCACGCTCAGAGAGCGCCCGAAAATTCATTTTGGTAGGCCTAATCGAAGCCAAATTCAACCCGTTGTTTAAGACAGCTAGTTGACTGTCAATCTCGTCTCCGCCTCACCAGATCCCATATTCGCCAGCATGGCAAAGGAGCTGGGCAACCCGCCGCTCATGTTTTTTGATCTGCGTCCTGTCAATTACCCCATGGTCATTGTGAATAGCCATCAGGTGGCCGAACAAATCTCAAGAGCCAGCAAGCAGTTTGCATGGAGCACGCCCAAGTCCCCCACCATGGACGCTCTGCTGCGCGTGATCGGTCGCGAGTCAATCCTCACCAGACAGGTAGGCGTGTACAAGATCCTTTCAAGATACTGTCCCGGCAGGGCCGAATTCCATGTACTAACTGCGACTGTTTTCTCCTCCCCCCCCTCGGTTTAGGGAGAGGATTGGAAGCAGGTTCGTAAGCGGTTCAACCCTGGGTTCGCCCCCCAGCACCTCATGTCGCTTTTGCCCTGTATCCTGGACAAGACGGAGATCTTTGTGGACCACCTTAACCGCTATGCCGATTCGAACGAAGAATTCCCACTCCTCGAGTTCACCATCAACCTCACGTTCGACATTATTGGTGCCATCACCATGGGTGTGGACTTCGACGCGCAGCATTCCGAGTCGTCCGAGCAAGGGGAATTCATTCAGATATATGACAGGCTTATCCGGTTGTACGGCTTGGGCGATGGCCAGTTGCCCTGGTGGATGTACCCCCGCCGGGAGTGGCGCAAGTACGTTCTGAGCAAGCAGATTGATCAGCTCCTCGAGTCCATAATCCAGGACAAGCACGCCGAGCATCAGAACCAGCAGGTCCAACAGACTGGCAAGAACAAACCCCGCGATGTTCTCAGCCTGAGCCTACAGGGCAACACCGAGCTGAGCAAGGGGCTACTATCGGATACGCGCGACCAGATCAAGACGTTCCTTTTTGCGGGCCACGATACCACGGGCATCTTGCTAGCCTGGACCTTTTATGAGCTGTCCCGCTCTCCCCACGTGCTTAAAGGGGTTCGCGACGAGCTTGACCGTCTTTTAGGGCCGGACTCGGACCCAGCGGCCGTGCGGGCGAAACTGACGGGGCCCGGCGCGGACGAGTTGGTTAACTCGATGGTCTACACGACAGCCGTGATCAAGGAAGTGCTCCGGGTTTACCCGCCCGCGGGCACGGCGCGGATGGCTCGCCCTGGCACCGGGTTCAACGTGCAGACGTCCGACGGACAGACGTTTTGCCTCGACGGCGTCATCATCTACAACTGTGCGACTATCATCCAGCGGGACCGCACCGTATATGGGGACACGGCGGACGACTTTGTCCCAGAGCGTTGGCTGGGTGACAGTTCGGGGATCATGAGCGCAGGCGCGGAGGAAGATGCGGAGAAGAGAAACGCAGCCGGCCGCAAGATTCCGCCCGGAGCGTGGCGCGCTTTCGAGCGGGGGCCGCGCAACTGCATCGGGCAGGATCTGGCGACCATCGAGGCCCGGGTCATCGTGGCGGTCGTGGCGCGGCGGTACGATTTCGTCAAGGTTGGGCTCGGTGAGCTTGATCTAGATGGAAAGGGACAGCCGACGCTCAACGATAAGGGACAGTACCGGGTCAAGTCAGAGATGTACAACGTGAGCGCGATCCCCCTTGTTTGACTGTTTGGTGCAGAAATGATACTGACAGAGACACTTGTTTAGACTACGCAGGTGACGGCCAAGCCAGTGGATGCGATGAGAATGAGGGTGAGGAGACGTGTATGATGTGATGCAGCTGGGTAAGTATGAGAAATACATGGGATTGATTAAGCTTCGAGTTGGGGTCGTTCGCGCCGTTTGTGTCACTTGTTTTCAGAAGGATTATTATTGTGTGTGAGATTTAAGGTGACGAAGATCTTGAATCCGAGACACAATGACTTGCTTACCCTGTGCAGCAACGTTAATTACACGAGGGACAAACAAACAAAATATTATACTAAGTGGTTGGCCGGCGACGTGAACGGACACAGGATAATGACAGCGGGGATCTGGGAACCGATGCTATAACGTTCACTACCAGACACCAAGCAGGCCTGCTAACAAGTCTGATGGTCCTCAAGTGATGGCCCCGTGTCATGTCTCAGTTGGTTCGGGTTGACCCGCCTGTTTTGTTTTATTTTCAACGTTGATGTTAACGTTAACGTGATCCTCATTTCTGTCTCAGAGCGGGAGCATGGCATTGGTGAGTTTATTACGGATAGAGTGAGTGGATGAGTCCCTGTAAGGCAAGGGCGCGGGGTTGCATCCTTGAGACCCCACTCCCCCACGATCAAGCAATTCTCTCGAGTTCCCGTGTCTCCCTCTTGAGTCTTCGGTCTCTTCCTTCCCCTCTCTCACTCATGTTCCCCACTCCAACCGACCTTCTGGATCGCCAGTAGGTAACCTTCCTTCCCAGCTGACTGCAACCCCCGGGGCCCAGAATGTCGGTCGTCCGTCTTTGAGCGTTCCCGACGGCCGGCTAGCCCCACTGCTGATCCCGGCCTGCTGTTGGCCGCGGTCTCGAATTGGAAGAGCACATGAGGCACTGGAAAAATCGACCGCAGGTCGAGTCGTTGTGGTGGACAAGCGCGGCACGAATTCTTGTTCCCGCTCTCACGCGACGCTCCTGGGCAGCTCCCATTCTCACTCACTCACCCCCCCACGGACGCCGCGACACCCCTGGTTTGCGCCCGCTTTCCTTGCAGCCCACCGTTGCAGATCGGATACACGCCTGACGAACCCGGCCTCCCCCCCCGTTCCCCCTTTTCTCCACGACTTCCCTTTCCGTTCGCCTCCATTGCGCAGGTGCGCCAATATGGAAAAGGGATTAGAAGAAAAGAACGCGGCCGTACTATCTCGGTTCGCCCAATTCCGACTCCTTGGTACCGAGTCTGATCCAACGGTTCATGGTTCCCAGAAGCCGGGGGCGAGCCCAGATGACCCCCCGCAGTCTGTCTCAGTGACCGTGACCGAGCTGCCTTCGCCGCCCCTTGCTTCGCCTTTGCCGCCCGGAGAATCCGGACCTGCTGGCCCCGACGTGGTTTCCGAATCGCACCTCGAGCCGGGAGAACCTGCGAAAGAGGGACCGTCGATGTTTCACTATTTTCCGCTACTTCCGGCCGAGCTGCGGCTTGCGATATGGTGAGCAGCCGTACTTCTAGTTCGTCCCCGTTTCAGGGTACTGAACCCGGGCCGAGCCGGGTCGGGTTGAGGCCCTTCTCCGTGGGGCCCTCCCACTCTCCGCTCCGAGCGCAATGCCCTCGAGAGGAGCAGAGAGGAGCTCAACGAGAAAAGGATGATGAAGGGGCTAAAAAAGGGGGCCGCATCGCTGGGAGACTAACATGTCTGGCTGTAGGCACATGTCCTTCCTCCCCCGGACGGTGGAGTTGCACACTCGGCGCGCCCACTATGCGGATGGCGAGCAGGTGGGCAGCACGCCCCGGTGGCAGTCACACTCCCGCAATCCGGCCGCGCTGTCCGTCAATGCCGAGGCCCGTGCCGCCGCTCTCGAGCGCTACACCGTCGCCTTGCCGCTCTTCGCCCTGCCCGCGCGTGCGCTAACCTCGGAGCGGCCGGGCAACCTGCTCCAGGACAGCGACCGTGTGTTGTACCTTGACCTCAAGCAGGACACGGTCATGGTGCTGGGCGACCTGCACTACACACGCCTGACGAAGCTGCTGGAGTGGTTCCGTAAGATGGACCCCACCGGTGGAAAGGGGCTCCGGCGGTTGGCCATGAGCATGTCCATCTGGGACCACGCGGTCGGTGCCGCCACCCTCAAGGAGTTTGGGCGCACCGTGTTTGCCAATATCGATGAGTTCATTCTGTTCCTGCACCCGGGGCGCATGATGCCACCGGACGGCATAGCCGGGCCTTGCGTTCTTGTCGAGGCGGATTTGAATACCGACTCGTACCGGCGCTTCTTGATCGGGCGGGGGAGACAGTTCCGAGTAGGTGATGGCTGGCTAGTCGTCGGGCGAAAGCCAATGGTGGTGGCGGATATTTATTTTGTAGACGGGTGGTAGATCATGTCATGTATGTTTGGCTAGTCTCAGGTCTGGAGAAAAGGGGGGGAGCGAGGCCGGGACCGATTTGGGATACTTCGAGCCCTCGAGCTTGTTTTTTTGTTTTTGTCGACTCTGTTCTGCTGGCGTTGGAATCTGGGTTTTTTGTCATGTCCCATCCGGTGTACCTGTTTAATCCTAGGAAGCTTCCTGGAGATGGATTTGTTAATATACGGCTCAATTTCATCCTACAAACTATTATTAGGGGGGGAAGGAGGGGTGGGAGGGTTGTGGGTATGACAGAAAATGCAAAAAAACATCTGCGGCCGTCGGTGAGCTTCCGCTCTTTTGAACCCGCCGGGACCGGTACAACGGAAACGCAGTGTAGGGGCAAGATACCGGGCCAGTCCCTCTATTCGCCTTGGTATAATAGTACAGAAAAGTACAGGTTGTTTCGTCTCTATAATACACCGCGACCGCGTCCGGTCTCATGGCTCACGCTCCCACCCTCCGGAGGATCTTCTCCCGTACCACCTGCTGAGCCACTTCAGCACCATGTTGTAAAGAGATCGCGCCGACGATGGCGAATATGGCGGTGTTCAGCACAACCTTGATACCAGAGGTCTCAAGGTCTTCGGGCTAAAGGGGGTAAGGCACGTTAGCTTCGGGCGCAAAAGAGCAAGCTGCAAGAAGTCATGAGGCCCTCTCGCTGATTTCCATCTCCATCTCCCTGAGCTCACGTACCATTTTTGGCTTCCACCGTATTACCTCCGGTAACCCAATGTCCATTGCTAGCTTGGACAGCTTATCTTTTGAAACCGTCGTCCTCGGCTGCTTCGAAACGAGCTTATCGACGTTCTCGAGAGATGGGTGTTGGAAGGGCACGCGGCCGAAGGGATCGGGAGACGGGGTTTCTTGCGCCGCATTTGGTGAGACCATGATGTGGCGAGTAGCCTCGAAAGATATAATCAACCGTCCTGAGAAGATACAGAGCCCCAGTTAGTGTGTCTGCCCATTCCCTTGAACCCCTCCTCCCCTCTCTTTCCTTCGCTTTCCTTGTCGAGCGCCTGATCGTACTCGTCGGTTGTGGATATGAACGTACCAAAATACGCCAGCCTTGTGTTGAACCCACGCCGCCCTTGATCGAAGCTCTTGTGTGTTACAGCCAGCCACTTCGTCTCGTCCGGCAGCATCCTGTGTCCCTTAGACCCTAGCAAGCGATTGTACATGACGTCCAGTTTTGCCGGGTCCTCGTTGTTATGCCAAATCGTGCGCCTGGGGTCCTTCACAATGTTGATGGAGAAACCGGGACCCTTCATGCGCTCCGGTGTGTATGACCAACGTGGCCGCCTTTCTTGCTCGACTGTCGTCTCGGTAGGTTCATTGTTGCGCGGGGCAGAGGTGGAGAGCTGCCGCGCCGGTGGCCCGAGCCGCCGGGCGACCGACCTAGCGGGGGTCTCGCATTGCCGTAATGCCCTGAAGGTGGCCGACGCCGTGGATAGTGAGGAGTTGAGCGCCATTGATTTGTGGTTTCGTTATTTTGAGCTCAAAGTCGTCGAGGGCTGGCAAACATTCAGCAAATTCACATCTGCGTGCCCGTGGTGGGTCCTTTTTTTTTCAAGGCTTGGCAACTGGCCCGCCAGGTGCCATGCTGCCAACTCCCCCACACTTCCTTAACATTATCAATGTAACATACAACGTGTAACGTGTACGAACGTACACATACAGCGGACGGGCGTAATATTACCGCTGGCGCCTTAACAATTTTCGAGAAGGCTCAGCGAGAATTGACTTGCCGGCCACGAGCTCCCCAGCAGCTGCAAGCCCCACCAAATTCGCACCAAGCTCCAGGCTCACATGGTCTCTTAACGCGTTCACCCAACGCGTGTTCCTACAGCACCACCGACTCTTCACTCCCCCATCACCATCAATACACCGACAGGAGTTTTTTTTTCTTTTGCTATGTTATCTCCAACACCCCCAGCCCCAAACCCAAAATGTGGAATCGCCAGCGATACTGGTTCCACTAGCAACAGCTCGTTACGCGACAAGCTCGCGGCAGTCCTTCCTCGTGGCCACAAGTTCGGCATCCACCATGTCTCGACTCCCCCAGCGCGAACCGAACCACTTTGTATGGCCCCACCCGGACAACGGCCAGACAAAACGTATCGGGAAAGCCACTTTCTTGCTGTCTCAATCCATCCGCAAAATGACAACAACAACACCAACAACAACAAGGCTGTTGCGCAGTTGAAACGCGCTTCGCCCGGTGCCGACTGCAGCAAGGGTGAGGAAGGCCCAAAGAGTCGGGCATTGGTCTTCGCTGTCGAGGTCCTAATTTTTACCACGGCCTACCAAACCACCTTGTTCGTATCCAAGGCCGATTCCACCGGTTACCTCCATCTCCTCGGCCTCCCGCCTGGCGCACCACCCCCCATCCGCCAAGTACTCGCCACCTTCCTTGCATATCTCCTCGACCACCGACGACGCAACCATGTTCAATCCGTGGTCAACCTGTTTGCACGTGCGCAGGCACAATACCTATTCCCAGGCAGCGTTCGCAACAAGGGGAAGCATGTGCTGGATGATTGGGGCCTGGTTCGATGGTGGTGCCGGGTATTGAATCCGCTTATTGAGGAGTCAACCAAGAGGTCGTCGACGAGCAGCAGAGGCTACTTGCTTGTCCCCGGCCTGGAAGAATCGGAAATGCGAGCGTTCTTACCACGCACCCCAGGGAGCATGGCAAATTGGACCATCGGGCACCCTCTGGAGCGAATATCACACTACTCTCGTGATTCCGACTCGGTCCCGCCCCGATGTCTCATTCCCGGTTATCCGGACGATCCAAAATCACGGTTCCGTGACGAGCTCGACGAAGAAGTCTCCAGCAAGAAGCAGGGGGTCGAAGCGTGGAAGAGTGTCAAGTCGCTGGGGCAGTTCTGGGAGATGATGGCCTTCCGGCAGGAATGCTCCAGCGGGCGCCTAACAGGGTTCATCTGGCTTGTTTTCGACACCACTCCCAGGACCCCGCTCGCGACGCCCAACCCATCGGTCGACTCCCCTCTCCAGCGTACACCGGCGACCTTGTCCAGGCAACGCGCTGGTGTCTCCTCTACCACCTCCCGGCCAAGTTCACGCAAGCCAGGCGTCTCCCCGGTTGCCCTCCCATCGGTGGCGCCACCCCAAAACACCAAGAAGAAGTCAAAGAAGAAGTTGTCGGGTCCGATCATCCCGCGGACACCTAAAATTAAGACGCACGCAACCAGCCGCCTCATCAATCGCCCGAAGACGACAGCGTACTATTACTGGCCAACCGAGGGCCGCGGCGATCAAATAGTAGACGACACAGAGTACAAGCGGATCGTTGAGCTACTACTTCACTTGGACTTTTCAACGCTCGACAAGGCCATTGGGAGTTCTCGTCGGTGGCTCCACGAGATTGGCGCGGGGAGTAACGTGGGAGAAGGTATTGTGGGCAGGGCTGTTTTCCCACAGGTCCCAGGGGTGACCGGGACAGCTGCCCAGGCTTCCAGCGGAACAGTGACCAATTTGACAGGTTTGGTCAGAAGGAAAAACCCAGCAATACCAGCAGAAACGACCCCCAACCAGACACCAAACTCGAGAACAGAGGGGACGTCCACGCCGATAATTGAGCCCGCAGCAAAGGTAAATGTTCTCGGCACCAACTTGGTGCGAAAGCGAAAGAAGGTAGTTGAGGGCTAGGAAAGGAACGAGTCCTGCAGCAAGGCATAGCCCTGTCTTGTCTTGATTCCTAGGAGACTAGCAACCCTACCAGCCTTCAGGCAACCTTATACTGGCTTCCCACACTTTCCCATCGTATCTCGGGGAAATGTGCTGTGCCATCAGATGTCGTAGCTTTACATCATGACGTTGGCCATCACTCGGTTGTCCCCGCGTTACCGACGACTTATGCTGGGCCGGCTGGGTTTACGCTCGGCATTGAACCATATAATAATTAACATTTAACGTTTGTGAGCAATGTTCTAGGACCCGGCTATATACGCCGCCTTTTGGCGGCAGGCCCATCTTCCCCATATGATCCCTCTAAGATCTTCTGTGCCAACTCGTTGAGCTCCCCTCTCGCCCATGCCTGCGCCTCCCGCAGGATCTGTTTCTCTCCTCTCCTCACCCACACCGCCATCCCTTGCCGCCCTGTCGCCCGGTCGGTGCCTATGAGCCGGTCGTCATCCTCCAACGACGTAAGATACTGCCGCTCCCGGACTTGGAGAGCGTCGACGACGACCTGCAGGCACAGCTGCTTGCGCAAATCTTTGTCGTCCAGTGCCTGAGCCACCAATTCACCTCCTCCGGCCTTCTTAATGGCCTTGAGAAGGGTCTTGAACTGGTTGCTCAACTCTTCAGGTATGGCATGAAAGGCACTGTCCCCGCTCAACCGCCCTGTGGCATCGGGGTCTTCGTTGACGCGTTCAAAGACGAAGCTTTCTTCGAAATCCTCGTCCAACCGGACTCGTTGCTTCACGTTGTCCCAGTCATCTGCGGTGATAACACCACTGCCGCTGCCACTTTCAATACGCTCTTTCAGCCTTGCCTCGATGAGATCCCAAGAAACCTCCACCACATCGTAACGGCTATGCTTGGGCGTGACGTAGCCGTAACGACGGAGCAACTCGCCGTTGGGGAGCGGCCCGTAGTAGTTAAGGATCTCCTCGCCGGCCTTGATGTCTCGCAGCGTAGTGGCCGTGAGTGCGTCGTCGCCATGGTTGATGTGCGTGTTGAACTCGGCGTCCGCGTTGAGCATGTCGGCCATAGGCACCATGCCCAGCATGGTCCTTCCTTCGCGGTCCTCAACCCACTCGTCCCGGTCCTCGCCGTCGCCGTTGTCTCCGCTATTCTCTTCACTGTCGTCATTCTCAAGGTCGAAGGCGTATGCCATGATGGTGCTGCCCATACGGTGGGCGAGCTCCAGCAGCTGGGTGTCTGTAAGTTGGGGGGAACCGCTCGGGAAGAAGACGGGGCCGTGGGCGCGGATCACAGAGAGGATCTTGGTCCGAATCATCTCGTCGGCTTCCTCCTTGCCCACTCTCCCTCCAAGTGCGCTCGCCTGGAGCTCGGACAGCTCCGCCGGAGACCAAAACATGGGTGTGTCGAAGGCTGACGGCAATATGTCTAGGTAGGGCTTCCAGGGCGAGTCGCTGCCTCGGATATACTCGTAGATAAGGACCAGAATCAGGAGCGTCCAGGAGTCCTGCGATGAGGATGAACCCTCCCCCTCATCATCAGAGTCTCCATCGGCCCCGTCCAGGTCAAATACGCGGGGAATCTTGTCTCGCAGGGCCGATGTCGCAGAACAGATGATAGCATGCCGTGGAATGGTGAACAACACCGTGTCCGCTGCAATGTCGGCTGTGGCAACTACGCCGGCCGGTTAGCCACATTCATGTCATGCCAGCCTTTCCAGGGTTGACCTACTGATTCCTCGGCCCGCATGCCGCTGCCTCAAATCCTCTATCGAGACCAAGTCGGACCGGAACGTCGCACCAGTGAGGGCCTGGAACCAGGTTGCGAAGTTGTGAGTCCCGTTAGCGAAGGCGGGGGCTGGGTCACTATCAATCTCCATGTTTGTGACTCGGAATCGGTGGGCTCGGAATCATAAAATGCCGTTTGTTTGTCGTCGTCTCACAGGCGCGATGGGGCTCGGATGGGGCGGTCAACAAAGGGGTCTTGTTTTTTGTTTTACCTTTCTAATTCTTGAAAATCAAAACTTTTGAAATTTTCCTGTGCTGACAGGGGTGTGGTTCATGCATCATTGCGTCGGGAAAACCTGATAAGAGACCGCACGGCCCAGCAGCCTGCTCACATTGGGAGGGAGGACTCGAATATTTTGCGTGCCTCTCGAAACTTGCTTGATGGGCCTGCCTGTGCTAAAAAAAAAAAAATTACCTTAATATGGTGCGCGTAGTGTTAGCATGTTTGTTTGGTGGCGGAACTAATGAATACCAAGCCAGACGGACGATTAAACATCGGAGCTTGGCATGGCCATGAATGAACTGGGAAGGCCATCATCTAGGAAGCCCGGCGTTCTTTTTATGTTTCAATAACATATTTCCTCAAATTATACTAGTAATTAATTAGCATATCCGTGAGAACCAATTAATTACCACCCGAGCCGCTACAGGCGTGCCGCAGGGCAAGCGCTAATTCCATCAATACAGTGAAGCCCTTCTCATCACACTTGCCGTCGTTCAACCATCACCCGACATGAACCATACACAACTCCAATGCGCCGCTAACGAGAAGGCACACCCTGAAAGTAAGAAAAGCAACTGCTTCTGATCCCTACACTTTACTACTATCATATCGCCCCGTCGTCGTCGAAACAATAGGAAAAGGGTATTGAACGGCCAGAGACACACATAGAGAGACAACAAGCTCACTAGGGTTAAACCATGTTCACAGCCAGAGGTTACCCCTTGGCCACAGTCCGCTGAATGATGTCCCAGCACTCTCCAGGGTCCTCAAAGATATGCCAATTCTCACTGGGGTCCGCGTTAGCTCTGAACGTTTTTAATGATCGTGGTTGATCAGATGCTCACCGAGGAACCCCTTCGAAGGCCTTCTCGAATCGCTTATCCTCGTTCTTCTCTTTGATACCAACTGCAGCAACGTCTGTGACCTTCCGAATAAGGATCAACTTGATCCAACCCGGAAACGATCGAAAAATATCGCCTGGTACGGACGAAATCAAATCACATTGTCAGCTACGGTAAGTATTTCTCGCGGGTGTGGGTGCTGGGCTTACCATACGCCTCGGGGTCGCTCTGCGTCGAGTCGCCTACACAGATCAACTTGCGCCGAGGCAGCCAGCGGTGAATTTTCTTCATCCTGTCGGTTTTGTATCGTTCGGTCCCCAAAGTGAGGCTAGAGAGAAGGCCAGAGAGAGTCATCCAGCTGGAGTCACGAAGGATGAGTTGGCCGTGGGGATAAAATGTTTCCCTGAATTCGCGAAGGAATGGGTACAGGTTGTAAGGTGAAGCAGAAAGATAAAAGAACGGAGCAGAGGGTGTGAGAAGTTTGTGAAGTCGGGCGTATAGCTTCGGCATCCCGGACACTGGCATGGGCTCGGACTTTTTATGGCACCAAATTATCAGCTTCATGTATACCAATTAACGGGGAAGGGATGGGTGGTGGGACGTACCACAAATGTAGTTCGCAGAATGCCCACGGGGTCACTCGTTTGGGTGACCTTGATCGTATCATCAATATCTACATCATACGTGACCCAGGTAAGTCGACCGCAAGCACAAGGTATAATGATTTAGACAAGGGAGGGCAGGGCCGCCAGTGAACTCCCCTGCCAGAGTGACCTACCAGAGATTACGGCCCAACCTTCCGGCTCAGCGTAAAGCGTTTTCATCTTTAGTGACCCAACGACGCCCATGGGCACATCTGTGGTGGACTGTGCAAGAGACCCAGCCTTAGCGTTGGGGAGTTTCCTGACATCACTGCTGATGCCGTTTCTGCCCCCGGGCCCCAGCTTGATGGCAGTCGAACCCCCGAAATTGAGCTTCACCTGTCTTCCAGGCAGGACCTCCATGATAAACGGCGCAATGCGCTCCTCGATCGTCTGTTCCTCTCGTGCCCCTTTTGACAGCCCAACTTTGCTGGCAATGTCACCCACGATGTCGACCACCGCTGGCGAGGCTTGATGGTCGAATGTTGCGGCGACAAACTCTGCTTCCCATTGCCCTCCACGTCCGCGGAACGCAACGTTGTCCATCACCCAGACGACATCGTCCGCCTCGATAGGAGCCGGGAGGGGGTTGCTAGCCCCGAGGTATGAGAAAAGATGGGCTAATTTGTGAGCCTTGTGCAGTGCATGGCTCGGCCGTGTGGAGACGCTGGCGAGGGAGGATTCGGTGTCACTAAAATGGCCGTTCACCCGCGTCCGCTCCTCCATCAATGAAGAGGTCGATCGCTGGAAAGACATAGCTGCAGTCTGTGTCGTGGATTTATTTAATACTAGTTGACCGCGTACTAGTAGTGGGGGAGATAATCCCTCTGACTTCTGGATAAGGGTTGAATTAGGTGTGCAGGAATACCCGTAAGACTAGGCCTATGGGTGATGCCGGTTTGAAAATATCCGTAGACCTCGATCATCACTTAGTGAGGAGGTTGGAAAGGTATATCAACTTCTTTCGTGGCTGGGGAGGCTGGGGCTGCTGACACTGCCGTGTGCCTGCCCCACATGATCACAATTGGGCTAGGCATGCAAGGCACCTGGGGCGCTTAAGCTGAGGCAAGGGGCGCCGAGCGGCGACTGACCAATCTGCCAAGTCCTACCCTCAGCTGCCTCTTGCTGGTGAGTTGGCCCGGCCCAATAATGAAAAGCTCTCATTAATTACGAAGGAGTGCTGTTCCGAACACAAGCTGGCGATTTACGCTCCGTTCCGTTTCAAAGTCAATCAAGAGACAGCGACTCCAGCTCGATCAGGCACCCCTTTTGGTGTGGGTGGCTGTGGATAATGATCGGCACGGAAATGGAGCCTTTAGCGCCGGCACATCCCACCGTTTACAGCATCAACATGAATATGAGTTGACAACAACTTCGTGCCATTACAGGACAGATTTATGTTAGGGGTACTCGCCTTCCTTCGTTTTCCCTATCGGAAGAATCATTTTAAGACCTGCTGCCCCGAGAACAAGATAGTGAAGCACTGTGATAAATCTTACAGTGTGAGCAGCATTACAAACAAACCAGGGAGTTGAAAGAAGGTAGGGCCAACCTATCATAGAAACGGACAAGACAGCCAGTAAGGGAAAGAATTAAGACTTTGAGAATAAGGAAGGCTCTATTGGTTTCAATATAGGGTAACGTCTTGGCAAGCCTACTCGTGGGTGGGTTTGTTCGGCCGATCAGTCCAATACAGTCCGAAACGGCCCGGAACGGTCTGTATCGGTCTGATCGGCCGAGCATCCTCACGCAGGAACAGGCTTGCCAAGAGGTTAAATATATTACAGATAAAATATAGTATTCTATATAATATTCTCGCTGGAAATCAATGACTTATATATTATTATTATTTCCTAGTATTAGGGTTAGATCATATATGTCAGGCCGTGAGACCCGAGGGGTTGGTACACAAGAGTGAAGGGAGGTGCACG